>NC_051176.1:77031834-77257958 GCF_013339695.2 Rhipicephalus sanguineus
ATTTTCCTGTCTGTTGATTTCTAGACTCACCACTGGCGCATAAGACTCACTCTTTATCGGTTTTTCCCCATCTAGCAGCGCGACAGGACGAGACGTGGGAACCTTTACCGTTCCTTAACGGCGACATTTATAGGCCGTCTTAGAACAGTGCACTTCAGTCCGACGAAAGCGATTCAATTAACGTGCACCACCCTTAGTGCAACGTCGGGCGTGTTAATTGAGTCGTATCCTTAGATTGCAAGTCGCTGACGACTACGTTTGCTCGCTATATGTTCTTCTTTGCTTTGGGCTTCTTTCGCGCACAGACTTCCATCCTCGGCCGTCTCGCCTGCGAAGACTCGTCAGTCGCTGTTAGTGTGTATAGAGAGGCCGTGTTTTTGTTTGTTCTTTGATGCCTGGAACGTCGTTTCCGACAGTGTGCTACATGCCAACTTCTATCACTTTACTTTTGCGCGCCAGCAGCAACGGCAACAGCCTTTGTCTTTCTTCCCTTTATTCTCGACAGCCGCTTTCTTCTTGACAGTGTCCACGAAACGCGAAAACGACGAAATGAACACATACGACAGGACTGACGCTGAGCTTGCAACCATGGCGTTTACTTGAAACATCGCTTATTTATGCTCTGCGCATCGTGTGCAAGTAAATACATCATGATACTTAAGATTGTACGAGTCAACCATTTCAAACAAGAAGTGACTGATTGACCAGTTCCTTTCGTCTTCGCCGTTTGCGCGTTTTTATGGACACTGTCATGATGAACTAACTCGCTCAAATCAAGGTGCTGTTGCCATTTTCTCCGCATAATGGCCATAACGATGCATGAACACAACAAAGTAGATAGTTTGTCTAGATTGTATAAGCCACTGTTGATCGGACAGAAAAAGAAGCTGAAAGAGCTACGTGTTCTGCTATAGCCTATAGTCAATTCAATTTATTTCGGTTTATGTTTCTATAGAATGCTTGCTGGAACGAATTATATCTAATTGACGCTTGACAATACCCATTTTCTTCCCACCGCGTAGCAATTGTCGACGCCGGGTGTTCTTGGCTACTTAATTCGTTTAGTATTCTGTGCAACTATCAGAGGATGCCCTTCCAAAAGTTTCAAGCCAAGCCGTGCCGAAAAAATCACAGCATATCCACGGAGTGAATGATGATGAGTGGGCGAAGCTGCGGAGGTTCATCGGTAAACCGTGAATCTTTAGTGAATTCTGCCCAGTACATCATCACCGACGTGAGATAGGGCGCGTTTATACTAAAGGTTCGATGAGTTATCACGACTTGCAGCTCACTTTAATTTTACATGTACGCTGTGAATTTTCATTGTTTAGAAAACCATTGCTTTAGAAAACATCTGGCGTCTTTCGTTAAGCAGCTGGCGTCTTTTCCTCTTGCTTTAGAAACATCTGGCGTTCTTCCGTTTTGCTTTTACAAAACATCTGGCGTCTTTCGTTGGTTTATTTCATCAATCAACAGCGTTTTGAACAAAATTGTTATTGATTAATCACGCACAGGAGAAATCTCACCAGGCACTACCTTGGAGGTAAAGAATGGCTGCTAATGGGAATGAGAGACAGAAGAAGTCGGCTTTTAGCTACCGCTGCGAATTTTTATTGTTCAACCACGCACAGGAAAAATCTCCCACCGGCACCACCTTGGAGGTCAAGACGTAAGACTGGTTACGGACTACGACTACGACTACGAGGGACGAACGGGTGCCGCCTTAAGGAGCTTCGCCCCTAAAACAGCGAGACAGAGTGTAAGCGAAGGGTATACATGTGTGCAAGGAGTTGCAAGTATATATACCAAAACAAACAGCGCTTGCTCGCGAACGGCTACTTTATCGCGCCATGCACGGCAACATTAGGCGGCGTATATAAATCTCTTAAAAGAAACGCTGCTGACATGTTTCGTTAAGCCATATGCACGGCCACCATTGCATGCGCCCCTTGTACTGCGCTGTGCGCGACGCAACCTGACGGCTTGAAGCCATCATCTGTATTTAGGCTGCCCGTTTATGGCCGCGAAAGGTAAGGACTGCTATACGCAGGTAAAAATATAGTTAACAAATATATAGCAGGAAAGGACAGCGAAGCTGCAAGGCCAGGTGGCACCAGTCATACAGGCCCATATGTATATGTTGTATATCTTTGGCCCACATACTGTTCCTCGCGTTGGCCGTAAATTAGCATGTCGTCGATGCGGCGATTGTTCCGGTGAGCTGCTCGCTGTTGCCACGAGACGTGGACGGCCCATCCAGCGGCGGCAGTATGACGTCCTCTGCGGAGGCACCGTGTATAGTATATACTTCAAGGTCCCGCATAAGTTTCCCATGGAGCCCGCGCATACGGCCTGCCCACAAGTCATCTCCTGACCCGCTAAATAAAGAGGTCGTAAACGAAGTTACGACGGAGACTATCTGGCCTCCTCCAACCAGGAGCGATCCCGCAAGTATGTCGCTGTATGTGGCTTCGCCGCCTTCTAGAAAAAAAAATAATAAAATGGCTGCAGCCCGGTTTTGGGACTGTCGCCTCACTCCTGTGCCGCGTCCCCCCGAGTTCCACGTTGACAAATATGTGCACTGTGGGACTTGGAGAAAGGCGCTGTCACCGGCCGTCCAGCGGCTCGGCCGCGTCAAGCTTCCTTCGAGCTCGCAACGAGGCTTTCAGAACGCTGCGATGACAGACGTATAGCAGCGTGGTGAAACGCGTATACATGAAGCCGCTGCGACATGAACCCTGTGGCATAAACTCCGCTCCTACACGAGCCGCTGCAGCATGAGCCCTTGCTGACATGAACTCCCACTCGAAGGCCGTTGCGCTAAAATATTCAGCGGAGGGTTCACCCGTACAATGTACGCGAATATGCAATGACTATGAAATAACCCATTCGGTCATATTCTTCGAACATACGGGTGTTTATTAATAAACTTCTAGCCGAACCATTAGGTGGTCGCGATATGTAGTAAGTGCACGAGCTGGTGCAGTGACAGGCGCAGGCTATGTGCACTACACTAAATATTTTTGTGCATTTGTGGGTGCGTTACAAGTATGCGTCGTAATTGATGCGTATAATTGGAAGCGGTTTTTAAAAATTTTTTTTTTCATACGTTTTCTCTGGACTATGCATTTCTCTGCAGGAAGTTCCAAGTGCCCGGGACGTTTCCTTAAGAGCTGTGCATGAAAAAAACCCACAGGGTTCCTTATGCATTCGCGTAGGACGACTCGAAGGCGAAAGCCATCTTCTTTTTATTCTCATCGATGTATTGATCTTCCCCCGCCTCCTCCGAAAACTTTCCACACCTATAACGGGTTTTGCACTGCCTCCAGGAAGATAGGAGGCATTGCAAGCGTTGTGCACGTCACCTGGTTTTGCACAGCCTTCGTGATAGGCCCACCTTTGGCCAAGTGCAGATGCCATGTGATGACGTCATCATGTTGCGTCAATTTGGCGACTTGGCCCGTCATGTTGACGTCATACGGTCACGTCATCACGTGATGATGTTTGCATCACTCGCGTTGACGCCGCCGGACAATTTTCGCGTTTGATGAGGCATCCAAGGCATTCGCCTTAATTCTAATCGTGCTGGCTAACCTTGCGCACCCATGGTCGGCGTACGTTGCTAGGCGACCGCACTTTGAGCCTCTTGTTGGGGCCCATGTAGGTGCCTTGTTCTCATTGAGCTCTGCATACATGTTTGAAGTCCGTTAATTGAGACGAGGGATTTGGTCGAGTATAGTGTTTATAGCCAGCCCTTTTCTCCCTATTTTCCGTGCCTCCCGTTCACTGCCGCATGCGAGCACAGTCTTCTCGCATTGAATGCGTCTTGCATCGCAACAGCGTTTATCCGCCTCCAGGCCCATCCGCGCAGAGATATCCTAGCCGTGCCAAGTTTGTTCTAGTAACGTTGAGCCGTGCATCCATTCCGTGGGAACGGCTGCGTGTGGAGGCCGCGACGAGTTTGTATATAGACATGGACGTATACACAATGGCGCAGCGGTACAAGGCTGATGCATCAGCGAGGAGGAGGCAGTGAACGTAAACGTTTATCTTAAAGCGTGCTCGTCGTTCGTCGTCTCTAATCGGGCCCGCTGCGACTCGTGCGTGGGGCCCCGCGTTTTTGTTTGAGGCGCGCCGCATCAACGATAACGATGTTGGGGCTCGAAAAGACCTCTGTCGCCAAGAGGCACGCGACGTCCTTTGCTTACCCCTTTTCTTTTGTGGTTGTTTGCTCTCAGTGAAGAAAGGCTTGGAGAGTTGAGAAAAATGTCAAGCTTACGGTGCCTCCTTTCGTCTTGAAAAATGTGCATGTCTGGCTTGCATGCTATATTTGGATAATCCTCGGTGTGTCCCCTTGAAAAGGGCGCCGATAAAGTTTGCGGCCGTTAATTAAGATGCTTACATTGGGCATCCCGCGTGTCAAAAGCTCTTAAGTTCACTTGTATGGCGCGAAGGCTTCTTCTTCTCAGGACTCCAGGATCTGGTGTTCACCGCGACCTGCACTTTTGAAAGTATATGGAAGTCAGTGAAATTGAACGAGTTAAAGTTTATACATTTGTAAAAAGGGTCCCTGCAACACTCCTCCAAGTAATCACCGAATGAACTCATTTTGGACGCATCACGAATCGACTGCCGGAAAGATTTCGGAATCCGTAAAGTGCGGGCGGAGTTTCAGAAATTTGTTGAACGCTTTAAATGTTTTCACTCTCCCTTCGCTCCAGTGAATGCGCTGTCATGTGTTTCGGTCACTTTTCTGCTCAGTATTATTGTTTTTTCGTAGCTACAGCGATGTTTTCTCCCTGTTCCGGTCTCTCGGTGACCGTGTTGTCTGCTATTGTTTTAGAAGAACAAACCTTTCCTCATCCTCCTTCGGTCATCTTCGGTCCTGGTAAGAGCGCGCTTTTACTCAGCCCGTTCAGTGGTTCACCTCAAGTGCTTCGAGAGGCTGAGGGAAATCTGCTTCGTTCTCCGACCGCGACTCGCTTCCCGTCCGCGTCTTGCGTTCGCTTTGCCTCTAGGCACGCGTGTCATGCAGGCGTGCACGCTTCGCTCCCGCCGAATGAACGCGCGTTTTTTTCCGTAGCGACAGAACGCGACGTAACCGACGTGCGTGACGCCTGGTGGCGTACGCTTTGTCACGCATGAACGAAAGCGCTCGCGCACGATTGCGTTACGGTATTACAAAACGGTTGACGTTTGTCTCTGACATTCAGCAGGCAGGCGAGCGGGCGGGCGGGCGGGCAGCATCGCCGCTGCCTAGTTCGGCCTTCCTTCTTCCTATAACCCAAGGAGCGCGACAGAGCCGTAGAGTCACGTCTCACGGCCCGCCGGTTCCTTTCTTTATGTTCGCGGCTCCATCAACTTTGTTTTCGAGGCGCAGCGAGCACAGGAGACTTCGTTGTCGCCTATGTCCCTGTCGCCGCACCGAAGGGAAACACCGACGATCCGGTCCGGCGCCCTATCTGGTCATGGAGGAAGGAAAACTCAGGAGAGGCCCTATCGTATCCCAATGCATTGCGAAAAGTGTGGCGGAAGTGACGTCAGATTTATGGGGCAAACAAACCGGTATGGGGCAAACAAAACAGCAGACGCCCCGCGGCGTGCTCTCCGCGGTGGTTCGCTTCTGCTCAGATTTGTAGTCCCGGCGTAAACCTAGCGCGTATTGTGCGGTTTGCACGTAGTAAAACGTTGCAAGCAGACGTTTACCAGGCTGTTCGTGCGTGGCAGGCCCGAGCGAGCGTTTTTGTGCAACAGTACAGAAAGTACCGGTACGTGCCGTAATCAAAAACATTCAGCCCCTGCATCATTGTATTCGAACTCACCTAGCAGTGACTTACGCGTTCTGCTGGGCGTTAGATCTCTCTTTTCCGTTCTCGTAGCCCGATTGCCCGATTAGCGGTTGCGGCGCAACGCCAACCTATAGTTGACGTAACTTCACGTCGAAAAGAGGACACCGCTGAATTGTATAGGCGATCGTGCACGTAAAGTTTGTAATTCCAGTGCGCACACAACACAAGCACGCAGCGAGCGCACACCGAACAATACATACATCACGTAGTCCGATAATAACAACAAAAGTTTATTGCCCTTTCGTGGAACGACACAGCCTCTAAAACGTACGATGCCTTCAGCGCATGTTATGTACGGCGCGTCAGACGCCAAAAACAAAAGTTCACATGAGTTCTGAGTTGACAGAATGAGTAACAAGCAACAGAGCGCACATCCGAGAGCTTCGCGCGCAAATACCATGCCTTAGTGATTAGCAATGAAGCGAACGTATACGTACACATGAAAAGTGACACCCGGTACTGTCCGCGTGCACGCGATTGCACCGGGTATACGCAGCAGCTGGGCATTGCGTAGCTTTCCTAAAGAACACACACAAAGAGCAGCATGCGTGAATCGACTACACCGCTCGCACGGCAAAAAAACAAACAAACAAACAAAAAGGCTGCAAAGTTTCGCGATGCGCGCATGCGCTTGCAAACATCGAGACGGAAGTCGCAAAATGTTTCGCTGCGCCTTCGCTAGGAGGCAATGCGGGTGTTTGCGATGTGGAGGCTTCACGAATGTGACGTCAGGGCCTCTCCTTAGTTTTTCCTTCCTCCATGTATCTGGTCGTGACAGGCTGCCCGCCCTTCGCCGCCTTCGCTTCGCGTTCGTGCGCTCGACATCTCCGGCTGACAGGAGATTGCGCCTTGATGAACAAAAAAGGAATCAAAACCAAAAGTGCGATAAAGCGAGTGACAAAGAAGGCGTTGCGAACTTCTCGAAGGTGTCGCGAGCGCGACTTCCTGGAAAGAAAACACCCCAGGGTGAATGGGGTGTCGCTGTTTCCGATTGCAGCGAAGGAGATTTTTGAGTGCGGCGCCGGCCCCCGACGCGGTCTTCTGCTGTCAGTGTTACCTCTTGCTGTTTTGAGACGCGTCCGCGTTCTAGAATGTCGTGCGCACGCGTACTTGTGAGTTCCCTATAATCCATACGTGTGTTAAGTAGTGTTGGCTCTTAGGTGCATTGCTCTAAGTTATTGTTACGTCACCCGACTCACTTATACAGCGCAAAAGTTTTCGGAAAGATGACTGGTAATGTTAAACTGCCAAAAATACTACTCAAAATTTAAGAGAAAGGAGATTCGTTAACTGGCGTTCATTGATTTGTAAGAGCTTGCAAAGCGACATTCAACCAGCACTTCGCGAGCCGGCGACGCCTTTAGAAAAATGACGCTGGCGCTGCTAATGAAGCAATTTCCGCGTGAGTTGTTTCTTTAGAAAGAGATGCAAAGGGGTATCTGCTTTAGGAAAGATTGCGAATGAAATTCGCCAGAGGAGCCACGTGGGAACGCTTAAAAAAGTGGCCCCTGTCACTCGTCTGAATGATGATGGACGACGCTGGCGATCAAGGAGCGCGATAGAGGAGGCCGCCTGAGGAAGGACGCGACGGCGCGCTGTCGCAGAAAGATTACGTGGTAGAGATTAGCGAGCTTTGACACCGAGAAAAAAAAAATAACTTGCGCACTTAAGAGCGTTTACAGCTGTTCTTCCGGAAGCGGTTATGCCCGCCAGATTTTTATCGTCAGAGAAGACCGGACATTAATGCGTGTACGCTGCGTTCAAAGTTTGAAAGCTAATAATAACAATAGTAGGCGTTTTACATCCCAAAACCACGATTTGATTATGAGGGACGCCGTAGTGGAGGGCTGCGGAAATTTTGGCCATCTGGTGTTTTAACGTGCACCTAAAACCACACGGGCCTCTGGCATTTCGCCTTCATCCAAACGCGGCCGCCGCGTGCGGCATTCGATCCCGCGGCCTTCGGGTCAGCAGTCGAGCACCGTAACCAATAGATCACCGTGGCGGGTGAAAGTCTGAAGTCTGACATTTCGTTTTGACTTCGAAATGAGCATTGATTCAGGGAACCTGAAGCAATATGGACTTCCTGGGACGTTGGAGTGACGCAGCGTACAAGGCAACTCCCGTTGGGTAGAAGGAACACTACCCCTGTAGCTATCCGGCAGGGGCGTAGCCAAGGGGGGGGGGGGGGGTGGGGGGGTTTGAACCCCCCCCCCCCCCGAAATTTTTCACATTTGCTTGCGCATATATACACGCACACATACAAACGCACGCATGAACATGCATAAAGTATAGTTGAACCCCCCCCCCCCCCCCCCCCCCGAAAAAATTTCTGGCTACGCCCCTGCTATCCGGGTGTCTGACAACGCTGGTTTTATAAGTAGCGCTGCCAGGATCGAATCCGCGACCTTCGGCTTAGCAGCCCAGCACCATAACCGCTACACCGCCGCGGCGGACCCCAGTGAAATATTAGGTAAACTTAACGTGACAGACCACTCAGACGATGGCATAATTGCTCATCAGCCATGCTTATGGGCCTGTATGTGTAATGTGCGCACAGGTAGAGCTTGGAAGACAGAACTTGGCTCATAGTGGCGCGTGACGTTGTGTCCACTCCACTTTTTGCAGCCACACCATGGCGAAACACACTCTGCTTCTGTGAATACCATTTATTCCTAATAACGCTTACGGACTGTGTGACAATTCATTAGCAGGGTGAGCGATCATACTGTAATTTTTTTACTATAAAAAAAGAAAACCTCGCTAGTTTGCCTTCCCTTCCTAGCTATTCCTTTGTTTCTATCCCTATATACGAATACGCCTGCGTGCGTATGTGTTTACTTTGCACGTCCACGATTGGGAAGGCTCTGTGCGAGAGGAGCCGCATTTGGCCCTTTGCAGCTCCTTCCAGCCTTCCGAAATCCTTCAGAAGCGAAGGGTGCGCAAACGTTTGGTGCTGGATCGTTCCGTCTCGTGCCTTCAGCTGCTGCCTGGCAGTGGAGCCCAGCCGGCATTCGGCGCATCCTCCTCCCCCTTCGCTTCACGGCGTGGCCCATCTCGGCACGCACGCAATATATGACGGGGCGTCGGGGCATTGCGCCCGGAGGCTGCCGCACCGGCGTCGTGTTTGTCTTTGGCCCAGGCAGAGACAGGGGCGGCCCGTTTGCTTAGCTGCTGACCCCCCGTCTTCGAACCCGTGTTGAGCGCCCCCTTAGGCGCTGGTGCGCGAATCCCAGCCCCTGCTCGAGGTATCTGTCCGTGCAGAGCGGCAGCTGTGCGCCCTCCAAAATATCCTCTTCCGTTGGACGGCAGCAGCGAACTGCTCCGGCGCCTCTGCCTGCACCCCAAACGTCAACGTACACACACACACACACACACACGCACGTTCTCCCAACTCTCATATGCGCGTGCGCGCATACACAGCGAGTCGTCGGTCGAGGCGCTCGCGTTGCGCTCGCCGCCTTCCGCGGTGTACGGTAACCGCGCAGCGCATGAGTTCGGTGCCTCTTGCTGTGTTCGTTCTCTCGTTTCTTTACCCTCTTGACGTGCCGGGTTCGTTGCCCATACTTGCTGTCATCGCGAGTTAAAGCAGGACGTGAAGTTAACCGCTGTTGCTGGGCCATGGCTCAAGCGAGTATACAGATGAGGATAAAGAGTAAAACGAAGGAGACCTTTCTCAAGAAGCGTGATAACTGTCTAGCACAGGGCTCTCAAGCATGCGGCCCGCGCTTGCACATGACTGTCTTCGTCCCATATTTTTTATCACCTTGTGACTGAGTTCTTGTGACTTTGCTAAGTTTGCAGACGTGACTGGCCTAAAGCGTTTTTTTTTTTCGTGAGGCACCGCGTGCAGTGGAACTAAACCTCTATGTTACAAAAATCGGCGTCCAGGTTTTAGTCACTCTGAAGATCGGTATCGATATGTCGTTCGCATCCTCTGGCGCGAAATCCCCTTCAGAAATGACCCATGTATGATCTATGGGAAAAGCCTAGCCTCTTTCAAATCGTTTGTTCAACCCCACCCCCTCTTCGACCTTCTTCGCTGTCCCGGCCCTTGCGGGATTAAATTTCGTGACTGCGGCCCGCTAGATGAGCTGAGTTTGAGACCGCTGGTCTAGCACGATGATGGACAGCTTGACCGTGCTATCGGTGACATGAGTAGGGACAAGGAAGAAGAGGACGATGCTGAAGTTAAAAAGACGCCGTGAAAGAGTTTAGGCCGCCTTCTGTACTAAATTTGTTCCTTCGGGTTAGTCGGTCGTTTAGTGGAAGCACTTGTACTTTCCTAGTACTTAAATATACGCATTTGTAATACGTTGCATTTGACTGGTCGTGTATATAAACGACTTCAACAAATACGTTAAACCGAGAGGGTGGTGACAATCAAGTTGAGGCAAGTGTTTATGACATTTATAGATTTTGTTACCATTCTATCGCCTGGTGAACGACCATCTCCGGACCGTTACCTCATGGGATAGATGGATGGAAAAAGAAACTTTATTAAGGTGACCACGAAAAATAATTTGATACATCTTAATGATGCATTTTTCTGAATACCACAGTGATCTACTCTAGCTTTGTAGCGCCCTATTGATTTCCCAGACACAAGACCGAAGAGATCGAGAACGGCAGAATGAATCCGAGCAGAAAGAGTGGTAGCCGATATTCTATGTGACATTAAGCGGAAGAAATGGAGCTGAGCCGGCCGCGTAATGCGTGGTCAGTTAGAGCAACAAAATGGACACCAAGGGAAAGGAAAATAAACTGATGGAGCACTGCAGCGAGTTGGATGTGGAGTGGTGAAATTAGGAAGTTCGCAGGCATAAAACGGAGTCAGCTCGCCCAAGAGAGATTAAGTTGGAGGTCATTGGGAGAGGCTTTCGTTTTGTAGTGAGCGCGAAATGAGCCGATAATGATGATGACGACGAGTGTGTGGGAGCAAGCTGAGTTGTTTTGACAACGCAAGCAAGAAACGAGAACGACGCGTCAATGCCATCAGCACCGCCGTGTATGAACTGGCTTGAACTTCGCCGTGTCCTCGGCTGCAATGAGCGCACCCTTCGCTGCCGCATATGTCACGCCTGCGTGTGTCCCGAGGCCCAGCGATAATGATTGATGATCGAGTCGGGACTTCACGCGTACCGCCCCCGTCAATTTTAACGCGTCCCGCGGGCTCGTTTCGGCGACAGCGAACATCTCGTATATGTATGAGTCGATGAGAGCAGAGGCCTCGAGGGGCTTCGTATGGTGCACATCCACAGTACAGGGGAGAGAAAGCGTGTATGTTACAATATTTACAAGGAGCTGTGCAACAGAATTTCTGACAGCATCTCGATCGGCATGCCACCTTCTTTCTCTTTTCTCTGCTGGGTAATCTTCAACATGGTCACGCAGAACGCCTCGTAACAATATATGCACGCAATAAGTAACTTGATGTAAAGTTCTTGATTATTGAGCCCAGTGCTGGGCAGTATCGAAGATACATGTATCTTCGATACTATCTTAGATACTCTTAGGGTATCTTGTATCTGTATCGCGATACGTCTCGCAAAACAAGTATCTGTATCTGTATTTCCGATACTTTGAAGAATGTATCGTGTATCTTAAGATACAAGATACTGCGATCGCCCCACCACCGTGCGAAGCAATAAACGTTGGCTGAGCTTCGCTTCTCAAGCTGATACTGCTGCCTAAGTCATCAGAATAAAACTGTAGGCAGTGACATTATTTTATCTTTCCGCAAGAGTTTTCCAGCGAGGATAGGCGATACGCTCTGAGCGTCCCTGTATATTGGTTGAGCCGAGTTACGCGGTGGCACTCGTGACGTCTCGACAGACGAGCGCGCGAACATCTGTGCCCAGCCGAATTTTGTTTGATCGCTTTCTTTTTTAAGTTTTGTCAGTGCTATGACCACTTGGACCTTAGCCACTCTCTGTACCGCGTACTACAATGCGTGCAGCGCCTTTCGCACACATGCTGATGACGCTGTGGAGTCATTATTGAAGTTCTTGTGTGGTGCTTCGTTACGAAGTCTGAAGAATGCAAGAATGGCGGGTTGCTTTACGTCTCATGGCTTTCACATATAGGGGATTTGAAAGATCTCGTGGATGTAAGTTTGCATTACATGCTATGAGATTGACTAATATGCAAATAAGATCCCAACAGCTATAGTACCAACGGTACCGATGCTGGATTTAGCAGAACAAGCATTCACCTAACAGACGTTATCTTGGCGTACGTCTTTTTTTCATTTATTCAAAGAGTTTTTAAAATCATAATTTGATTGTTAGCAGACGTTCTTTTTTAGCTGTCCATTCCATACATTACCTATGACTATTTTTTTTTTCTGCCGGTCTGCTTACTGCAATGTGCCTTTAACGTGCTGCCAAGGCAAACTCTCTGCTTTATTCCCAGTTTTAACTGTTTGCGTCATTTTTGCTACTGTTTACATATTTATATACCACTTGAATTTACTGTTATGTAATGTTGATGTTGAGAACAAATATATAATAATCCGGGCGCGCCTTGAGTATACAGTAATGATAATTCTGCTTACTGCTAAGTAAAATAGCAAAATTGAGTTGGGATTACAATAACGTAAATTATTGGGCGCCATCTTAAATACGTTCGCTAAGGTTTTAGAGAAACACTGTTATACAAAATGCTCCGTTTTTCTCATGAGCGCCCCAAGGATTCGTTTTACGCCATTTTCCATAGCCACTGAATTTAATTGTCGTTGCTATGAGGGGTTACCCGCCACGGTTGTCTAGTGGTTAGGTTGCTTGTCTGCTGGTCCGAAGGTCGTGGTAGCCGGATTTCGATGGAGGGAAAATGGTAAAGGCCCGTGTGCTTATATGTAGGTTCTAGAACCCCAGGTGGCTAAAATTTCCGGAGCCCTAAATACAGCGTCTTTCGTAATCATCGCGGTTTTTCAACGTAAAATAACAATTATTATTAGCTCTTGGGGGTGCTTCGTGTATAGTGTTTCTGTGCTTATTCGCTGTGTTTGATACTGAACCGCGTTTCTATTTTACTTAGATATATTTGTTTTCTTTGATTAGGCTTCCCTGAATTATTTTACTGTTGCTAATCACCAGGTTACCGGATCTAGTATAAGTGGCAATAGTGTGAATAGCGGCGGTGTCCTGCAGCGCTTTGAGCAACTGCACAATACGTCTGAAACGTTTCTGGGCTGCACATGTTCTTGGTGACGTACACCTGTCCGCGGTGATCCGTTATTGCGAAAACCGCAATATGTTTACCGGCAAGGTAGAACTCCACAGCGGCATTTGCGCCATCGTGCGGAGGCTTCTTATTGAAGTTCATATGGTATACTTGACAACCCACTTACTGGTCAACAAGCAGAACTGCGACTCCCATGAATTACAAAAGCTACAAGCAAGAAGCGCTATCAGCGAAATGTATAAAGAGCAGTCACGTTAAGCAGCTAGCACAACGCCAATAAGTTGTTTCGGAATTAAACAGATATACCTTGAGCAAGAAGTACAAAACTTTTGAGATACTAACAGAGTTTCCATTCAAGTGAAATACAACTGGTCGCAGTTAATAAATTTGCAAGCGAACATTGATGTGCATAGGCGTTTAATGCTGCATTATACAGATATATAATAACAAATTTGAGAATGTATCGAAGTATCTTAAGATACAATTGGTATGTATCGTATCGGATACAATCAGTGTTGCAGTATCTTGTATCTGTATCTCGAATACTTCTTGCCTGAGTGTCTTGTATCGTATCGCGATACAATTTCAATGTATCTTTGCCCAGCCCTGATTGAGCCGCATCGGCGATGCTCAATATAAGGCTGCTCGCCTGTAAATGTGATGCTGTGTACACTGTACACCTACGTCAGGGTCAAGGGTCTGCCTTAATACTATCGTTGAGAAGCCCTTGCGTTTCACGAGAGGAACGTGTAGTGCATTACACGCAACACAAGCACGGGCGACATATGTGGGCGCTTAAGGTCGTGGGTCACGCTGTCGCCACATGTACAAGCCGACTCTGATAAGACTTGGCTCGTCCTCCCACACAACAGCTTTCACTCAGCGTCATATGCGCGCGTGCTCGTTCTGAAGTGCCGTCAATCTGTGCAGCCTTGCCATGGCGCGAACTCGCTTCAATGGCGTGTATATACGAGGAGCCGCTCGCGTACAAGAGCCCACTTGCCTCGAGGTGCTTCACGATGGTGCTTGCCTCTTACCTGCATGAGAGTCGCAGATATATCGCTTCACGATGACCCCGAAAATGCGCCGTTCTCGACGCTAGGCTATCTCAAACTCGCGGCGCCTGTGTATACGCATGCTTACACCTGAAGGTTATAAGTGCACATACAGGTGGCCGCGAGGTCACTCACTATGTTGGGGTGGCGTTATTGTTTCGATAGGTGACAGGTGCAAAGATCGACACATCGTAAAGTGGATCGATGACCGATGAACCGACGAGCCTACAAACTGACGCTGTCCCTTATGTATTTGCCTAAAACGACTCGAAGGCGAAAGTCTTTTTCTTCTCACTCGATTGTATTGTATTGTATATACGTGCTTGAAACTTTGTATTTGGTAAAGTCAGATTAAATGATATTAAGAACACCTAAATGATTTTATCGGTAGCGATTCCTGCTGCGGTAGCGATTCCCTAGCCATATATAAACCGGATGAGTAACTAGTGCAAGCGCGGAGCCCATTCGAGGTAGCGTATTCTAGAATATCTTCATTATAGTTTCTGCGCACTCACGTACTCACGGACCGGCAAAATTTTAGACCTCCTAGCTATACACAGCTTCGCTCTAGAATTTCTTACTTTCTGGCTATATTGCGGAAGTTGCGGAGCACGACCTTTTACAGCGAAGTGACTCCTATTACGAAGTACGCTTAATTAGGGCCCCGAGCAGTTCATTACAAAGGCGTTCATAGGCGTGCGCACGGGGCGGGGGGCGCAAAGTCTGCCCTATACTTGACTTAATAGGGAGGGGGGAGGGCGCTGCTATGAACCTTCGCCCCCCCCCCCCCCCCCCCAATGCGCACGTCTATGAATGCGTTTTACTGCATATAACGATACGTGAAGAACTGGCTGTTGGTTAGCAACGTGGAGTTACTAACCGGACCCTGTTCTTCCGCAGTGCGCGGCTGCGTGATAGTCTCGTGTGGCAGGGGTGACGGGGGTGCTTGACCTCGCTGCGAAGAGCGAACTTCTCTAGACGCGCGCACAGTCATACGATGACCACGTGATGCCGACGCTTCGTGGCGAAGTCGTGCGGCGTGTCCACTAGCTTGCCGGATGGCTGCCTGGTTCTCCCCTTTGAGACGACGGCGGCTGACGAGAATATGAAAAGCAGCCGTCGAGAGCGTCTCTTCTTCTCCTTCATCTTTTCTTGGTCTTCTTCTTTTCTTCCTCTTGCGTTTCCTGCTTATCTCCATTGCTGCAGCCAGAGGCGCCGAAGAGGAGAAAGAGAGAGTTGAGGTCGTGTACGCGACGTACATGCACCGATCTTCCTCTCAGCGAGCTGTATATTCTAAAGTGCTCGAAATGACCGCCGTTTTGCATGTCGCTTAGTTAAAGTTGATGTCGGCTTGTGTTAAGCAGACCGCTGTCCTGGAACGCAAGTTCCGGTGTTTTATCGCCTCACGGCCACCTTTAGCGAGCACTGTTCGGTATACCTCGTAAGAACAAGCTCGTCTTGGCTCCTTCTTTTTTTCTTTTCTGCGTTTTCCTTTTGTTTTCAACTTTCTTCACGCAGGAAAAGTTTGAAACGATGAGCTGGCGCATCGCGAAGAATTATGGACGAGAGAAAACTTGAGAGATATAAGTAAAGAAGCAAAAATGAGGCTATCTATTTAGCCCGCCGTTTTAATAATATTCGTCTTGAGTTTAGGTCGTCTCCCGCCCCCTCTTCATAAAGTATCCGTTGTGTTAATACGGGCACTTCAAAAGACGCATATACGACAAGCTTTAATTTTCTTCTTCTTCGGTGTACCGTTTGAATCTTCTGCCAAGCATTTGACTTCTCCATGATATAAGTTTGTTCGTTTTTCGAGCTGTATAATAGAGTTACGCTCGCTATTAACATTTCAACGGAAGGGCCTCGCACCCGCCGTGGATAGCTTAACGGCTACGCTAAGCTCTCCGCGGTGGGTGCGAGGCCCTTCCGCGGTGTCACACTGCTACACTCGAGGACGCGGGTTCGATTCCCGGCCGTGTTTCGATGGGACTGGAATGTGAAAACTCACGTGTACTTAGTCCGCGTTGAAGAACTCCAGGTGGTTATGGTTACATCGAACTTCCCCACTACGGCGTGTTTCGTAATCATATCGTGGTCCTGGCACACTACGCGCCAGAATTTAGTTGTTCTTTTAATTTTAACCAGTAATAGCACGCGTCTAAGTGCAGTGGTTGGCCCGGTATGAGTTGGTTGGCCCGGTATGAGAGCTGGCAAGGTATGAGACAGTGACGTTGCGCGTCGATCTCACGCACACCGCGTTCGCTAAGCCATGCACTGTACTGTCACTTGAAAGGCTAATGCATAGCGATGAAAAATTATCGCACAGATTACACACAGCTGCGCCAGCGTGTCTGGCATCTAAACGCGAGATTAATAACCGCATATTCTCTCGTAATCACCGTGTCCTACCATGACGAGGATCCGTGGGAACAAGAAAGCGAA
The DNA here is from genome assembly GCF_013339695.2 of Rhipicephalus sanguineus. NCBI lineage: Eukaryota > Metazoa > Arthropoda > Arachnida > Ixodida > Ixodidae > Rhipicephalus > Rhipicephalus sanguineus. The sequence goes on from NC_051176.1 coordinate 77,048,366, forward strand.
TTAATGTTTAGAAGTGGATTGATTAGACTCGGCGACATACGCGAAACGTGAGCGGGCACACGTGACGTATACATTTCTTGTTTGTTTTCGCTCCGAGATATAATTTATGTCGCATATCTCTTCCGTACTAGCTTTCGAGTTTGTTTCGCATCCAGCTAATTTATATGTTCGCCCGTCCTGCCTGTTGACGTGTCTTCTTGACGGTGGCTCATTCATCGTTGTCATGTGTCTGCCGTGCACTTACTATGGCGGCATTGCATGTACTACAATGCTGCGGCGTGGAGATGTGGCCGCACTGCTTGCGGCCTGAGGGTTGCAGAGCCCTGGCGCTAGAAGGCAGTATATTGTAATGTATAGAGTATATATTTATATCTGACGTTGCGTTTCAGAGAAATTTGGACGGGAACGTAATCGGCAGAATGTTTAGAAGTGAACTTCAGTAAAGCTGTGTAAGACAATACCGTCATGTATAGCCGTCGCGGGTTCGATCCCGGCCGTGGCGGTCCCATTTCGATGTAGGCGAAATGCTATAGAGGCCCGTGTGCTGTGCAATGTCAGTGCACGTTGAAGAACACCAGATGGTCGAAATCTCTCATAATCATATCTTGGTTTGGGAACTTTAAACCCCAACAATTATTATTATTATTATTATTATTATTATTATTATTATTATTATTATTATTATTATTATTATTATTATTATTATTATTATTATTATTATTATTATTATATTATTATTATTATTATTATTATTATTATCTCATCACTTTTGACTAAGTTCTGTTCGCGGAAACGCGCGCATCTCTCATAAGTTGAGCGCATGTGCTTAGCCTATGCACGCAATTCCATTGCGTATCATGAGCTTTTATAACGTAGCACTTTCTAATCATAATAATAACTGCTGGGGTTTACTTGCCAAAACCACGATATGATTATGAGGCACGCCGTTGTGGAAGGTTCCGGAAATTTGGACCGCCTGCGGTTTTTTAACGTGCACCTAAACGAACTATATACATACGGGCCTTTAGCATTTTCGCCTACATCGGAAAATGCGACGAAAATGCGACCGCCGTGGCCGGGATCGAACCCGTGACCTTCGGGTCAGTAGCTGAGAACCGTAACCATGCTGTGCTATAGCACTTTCTGAATAAAGGACTTTCTGTGAATATAGCACTTTCGAAATCGATGCGTCTTAATTGTGTGAGGGTTGTCCGCAGGTGTTGCTGCCGCAACGCTTCCTGCTCCCATTTTCAAGCGCACTTCTTGCGCACTTTCACGGCGTCGCGTAAGAGCGCATGTACTAGATCCATTACATTCCTCTCCCCGATTAGGTGACGAAACCCGTGCAGTTTTTGCGCCAATACGGAGTGTGCAAAACAGCCCGGTCCATCTCTCTACGCTAGCGCGGAGACGGTGAGGCGAACCCCCTTGCGCGTGTGTACATTTCTCTATATAAAGAGCGCGGAGTAAAATACGGACGGTCCCGGGGTTGGGGACGAGCTCATCTTCGTCGCCTCGCGCGCATGGTGCAGCCGCGAACTTGCCTGTGCTCGGCGTGCACGGGACGATTCATCACACGGTGCGGGGCGATTCCTCAACGTCGACCCTTGTTGGTGTTTCTTTTTTTTTTTTTTTGCCCCCGGTAGAGCTCTGAGACTCGTGTGTCGCCCAGACCCTCCGTCGATGATGAAGCCACCGGGCGACGCGCGCACATGTGGTCCGCCCGTGTCAGCGAGCGCAAACTGCCTCCTCCACTATAGATGTACGCACGCGCGAGCTCTGCTTGTATCCAGCTTTTCTGTTGCCCGTTAGGCCGTTTGTTGAGTCGAGGGTCTTCGTACATATATATATTTCCAGTCGAGGGGGTTTGTATATACCTATAGTGGTGTCGGTACTATGCCGAAGTACAGGCTTCCAAAAAAAAAAGAGAAACCGTTGGCTGCTGTTCTGCGCGAGATTCCTGACATCTACAGTAAACTGAAATTTGCCGTGAATTGTTCGAGCGTCACCCATTGGGGCTGCTCCCGCCGAGACTTATAAAACGAGTAAAAGACTACCTCTACTTTTGTGAGGGACAGATCACGCTGATTGGAGTGACTGACGGTTACTGGACAGCTGATGCCGTCTTTCGTCTGGCGGCGACGGGCTTCTGAATGCAAAGAAGAAATGAGAAATATCGTTGGTCTGTACAAGTGGCTTCCCACGCCTGATGGAACACGCTCTTGTTAACGCTACCATATATGCGTCCCCGCTTACAGGCTGCGAACAAGTGATCTTGGGATAGTCAAAATGTCGTCAAGTATTCACCAACTTGCCCAGCAACAAGTCCTTCAGCAAAACAGACGTTTATCGTTAGCTTCTCTGCTCCCCGCTTCCTATTTTTCTCCCTTAATAAGCGAAAAACGGACTAATTCCTGCTGAATCTGTGAACTAATTCGCAGCGATCGAACTGCTCGAATGGGGAATGACCTCGCGATGTGCCACGGTGCGCTCCTCTGCACCTTGCCGTGCCTGCAGCATAGCGAAGAAACAAGGCGTTGTATCGGCTAAGCCTCTGTTCTGATGCACTCCTCCCTTCCTCGTGTGATTCCCTGGCCGGCTGCCACTCTGCCCCGGCTTCGATGCGCGTCCCACAGGGGCGTGCTAATAGCCGCCGCGTGCGATGTCGGATGCAGCGCTATTCCGTGCCCATCAAGGTGTGTGGGCGGCTGCGTTCGGAGAGCGAGCGCGTGCTCGGGGATTTGGGTATAGCACTGCCGCTGCTGCCGCCAAAGGTGCGTGAGGTGAGGTGGCGCAGCAGCATCAGCAGCTAGTCGGTTGCCCGATTCCGCCTCTTCCTCCTCCGCGGAAAGCAACGCCTCTTACTTGGACAGAGACAAATGCGTCTATAGGCTTGCTTCCGGGGATGCTGCTGCTGCTGCTGCTCTGCCTCGGCTGCAGCTAATGCCTTCGATCGTCTGCCGACGCCCTCCCGTCGCTTCTTCGCCGGGGAGATGCCGATGAGGAAACCCAGGACTGCCATTTTTTTTCTTGCTTTGTTTGTTTCTTTCCTTTACATTTTTCTTTTTTATTTCTCTCTCTTCCCGTGCAACGTTCGCGAGCCCTTGTTCGGCGTTAACGCTACAAGGAGGGTCGTCTGGAAAAATGACGACGCCCATTCGCGATACATTCTTGCGCGAGGCTCTATCGACGCGAATCTTAATGCCCGCTTTTTTGTGTGTGTCGTAGTTAATACGCATTAAAGGGACTCATAACCGGCCAGAACGTTTCACAAGGCACTGGTGGAAATGGAAAGACTGTGAATGGAGTGATAGAATCGAGCATTGTTTTCACGATGTGAATGGGATTTGTTTGTTTTTTTTTAATTGCATTTCAAAGTCATAGGTAGATGGATGGATGGATGGCTGTTAGGAGCATACCCCATGAATCGGGGTGGCGGCAAGTGCCGCCTGGCTCTGTACTTCTTAGCCATTACTGCTTATGCTACTAACGTGTTTTCAATTCTGACTTTCTTTCCCCCGATAGTTTTACGCCACCAATGTTCCAGCCTTCTTACTTGTCTCTACGGCAGATCCACTTGTGTTACCAAAACTGTCCTTGAATCCCAACATGCCGGGCAGAATTGCCTTTTCCTCGGCTATTGATTTGATACCTTGACATTCAACTATAGTATATGCAGTGCTGGGCAGTATCGAAGATACATGTATCTTAGATACTATCTTAGATACTCTATGGGTGTCTTGTATCTGTATCGCGATACGTCTCGAAATACGAGTATCTGTATCTGTATTTCCGATACATTTGATAATGTATCGTGTATCTTAAGATACAAGATACTTCTATCGCAACACAACCGTGCGAAACAATAATCGTTGGCCAAGCTCCGCTTCTCAAGCTGGTATTGGTGGCACTAAGCCATCTGAATACGTCTAATGGCAGTGACGTTATTTTATTTTTACGCCAGAGTCATCCAGTGACGGTAGAACATCAGGAAGACAAGCACGCGGACGTCTAGGCTCGGCCCACGTACCTTTTGTTTTCTCGATTTCTTTTCTGTTTAGTTGCGCCAATGCAGCGACACTTGCTCTTAGCCACTGTCCTGCGCCGCGTACTCCACTGCGTGCGGCGTCTGTCGCCCAAATTCCGATGTTGTTACAGTGTCGTTATTGAAGATTCTCTTGCGTCTTGCTCCGTAACGAAATGTGATGCGTGCAAGAAAGGGGTTGCTTTGCGTCGCGTGGATTTTACATATCAGCGATTTGAAGGATCTCGTGGATGTAAGTTTGACCTGCATGCAATGAATTAACTTATATGCAAATAAGGTTCTAACAACTTTGTAACACTGCCTGATGCTAGATTAATAGAGCAAAGCGTTTACCTAACAGAAAAATATCTTGCTTACCGTATTTTTCACTTCCATCTACATTTATTCAAAGAATTTATGAACTATATTTCAGTATTAGCACAAGTGCTTTCTTAGCTGTCATTTTGCATCACATGCATAACCTAGGTGCTCTGCACTGTTTTTCCGGGTCTGGTCACTGCAGTAATGTCGTTTGTAACGCACTCCCAAATGAGATTGCTGCTTTATCTTCTAACTATCTGCTTTATTTCTACAACTGTTTCCACATTTACACGTTGGCCAAAGCGATTTTGAAAAGAAATAGATTAGTTGTGGCGTGCCTTGAGTATACAGTACAAGCATTCTGCTTACCGCGTATGAAAATAGCGAATTGAGTTTGAAAATAATAATGAAAATCATTAGGAGCCATCTTAAAGATGTTAGGAAGGGTATCTGAGAACCAATTTTTACTGAATGCTCCGTTTTACTATGAGCGTCCCAATGACCATTCAGGCAATTCTCCATGGGCACTGATTTTCTCTTTTTCAACAGGTAAGTTTGACGATACTTCATGCTCATAGCTACTAAGGGCGCCGGCTGTATTGTGTTCTGTACTCATTCATGTGAATGTTTGATAAAGAACCACCTCTCAATTTAAATTATATTTTAAAACTGCTCAGCGCAAAAATTTAACACGTACACATACAAACGACGAGGACAGCGCAGACTGTCCAACTGATTTTTTATTACGAAAAACGCAACACATATATAGGGCTACGGACCAGAATAAGATCACATCTTATCCAGGCACTTAAAAACAAAAAAAAAATTGGCAAGATCCACGTACCGTGGGAATCGGTGTTATGCGAAGCACGCGGCTGGAAGGTGACTGTGACGTATTTTTGTTACTGAGCGAAACGTTACAAAGTGACGCTAAAGACATGTATATATTTTATACGCACACGCATATATGCTGAAGAGCCGCACATGTGGTGTATATAACCATTTCTTTATTTGGGGTAAACGCTGCCAAAGGCAAAGTGGGTATTACTAGCTGATATGTAGTGCTTATGCTTGTTCCTAATGATGGATAAGGCACACACGTTTCACGAACATGTACATGTGTTGAAGAGCTTCTTGAAGTTCTTGAACAAGTCATCATCACCGTGGTCAGTGAGCACCAGCAGCTGGTGATGACTTGTTATTGGATCCGGTCGTAGATCGCGGTGACGAGGGATCCATGTGTAGTGAAGCATGGGGTATAGTACAGTTGTTGGAAATCGTGGATGCTTCGGCCATTTCATCGACAAATTGTATGTCATAGAGCCGGCGACATGTCGGAAACTGATATCACCCTTCGCGTTGATGAGGTATAAACCGTCGAGGCTGGTAAGCCTGGATAGTGCTACGTAGAGCAACATCAGTGGACAGCACTTGTCGTATTCGTAGAGTACAAGGACGTATGTGGCCTACGTAGCCTTGTGTAAAAAGCGGCTGTCAATCAGTCTGGCATCATCATCGGTCAACATGAGGCCACCGCCCAGCCTCGTAAGAAATGAAGAGGAGACGTCGTTCTGGCGGACTAAGTGCACTTTACGGGGCGATGATGGGAATATCATACGTAACTTTCGTTAATGTATTCCTCCGGGGTCGAGCAATGCTTCAATATAGCTTGCTAAATCATAGGAATACAAATGTGATGTTTACTACACTGCTATAAAAGCGGAGCCAACACTGGAACCACAGACGTTAATCTGTATGTAGCCTGGATGGTAGGAGTAGGAGCGTCGTAGGAGTATCATGCAGTGTTTATTGCTTTCTTGCAAATTAGATCGCCAGCACCACAAACACAATTGTCGTTGCACCGCCATTACGCCTGCATAGGCTGTTTTTCCAAACCAGTGTACAGACATGGCGTGGCTTTGCGGTAGAATACCTGATTCCCACGCAGAATGCTTGGGTTCGATTCCTGCTAGGATCCTATTCTTATTCTTTCCATTTGTCGGGTCAACGCTACCGATGTCTGTTTTTCTTAAAGCTCTCACACTTAAACTAACAACGTTTGTTCTCGCCGTTCCTGGTAGATATAAACTGTCAATCACCTGTGGCGTATACCCGTACACCGCGGCCCGTGGGAAACGGGTATGTGCCCACGTGTCTGGAGGAAAGGGTTTGACGACGTACGTGACATGATTTTCATGTAATTCATGTCTTGACCCGACAGTCATATTCGTCCAATCCCCTTACCCTCCCATGCCAATTTGGTCTACACCAAGTTGAGGAGGCGATCATGAGAGCACGCAGACGTAGGCGGCTAGATAGATAGATAGATAGATACGATACGTAGTAGAAACGCTCAAAGTGCCAGAGGTTCGCTAAGAAATGCTTCGCATTTAAAGCCAAAAAGCCTAAAAGGCAAGAAAGAACCCCCAAAGAACAAGATATCACCTTGGGAGACCACGTGCCGAAAAATTCAAATACGTCAATTCTTTTTCCGATAAGGAAATGAACGGTTTCTGATGCAACTTCCTTGAGCTATTGTTGCGGCCTCAAGTGCCTGAATAAGCTGTGATCTTATTCTGGTCTGTAGCCTATATATGTGTGCGTTTTTGTAATAAAAATCCGTTGGAAGTCTGCGCTTGTCCTCGTCGTTTGTATGTGTACCGTGTTAAATTTTTGCGCTGGGCAGTTTAATAATGGAATACCAACTAGCCCAATCCCACACTTTAAATTATATTTGTTTTCCTGTTTTAGGCGTTCTTAAACATTTTTCTTATTACTAATCGCCACGTAATGGGAGCTATAAGCGGCAACAGCGCGAATAGCGGCGGTGTCCTGCGACTCTTTGTGCAACTATAAATACGTCTGAGACATTTCTGTGTTGCACATGCTCTCTGGTTGAGAAAAATTGCTTAAAGTTTGCACGTTAATGAGTATATCAACAAAGATCCCTTACGCCAGCAGTAAATAGAACATGGAAATTCATTGCAGTTTTACGTCATCTACGTATACACCAGGGGTCTCAAACTCAGCTTATAGCCAGCGGGCCGCAGTCGCGAAATTTAGCTCCAAGGGCCGCGACAGTGAAGATGATGGGTCGGAGAGAGCTTGAATAAAATGACGTTGGCATTTGAAAGGAAGCCTTTCCCATATCTCATATATAGGTCATTTCAGAAGGGTATTTGGAGTCAGGATTCGAGAAACATCGATACCGATGTACACAACGAGCGAAATGTGGACGCGGATTGAAATATAGAGTTTTTGTTCCACGGTTATGTTTCAGCACATGGGGACCACATGTTCCTCACGAAAGAAATGCTTGAGACCAGTCATGCCTGTGTAGCTCACGAACATATTAGAAAGTAAAAGCAAATGGGACGGATACGGTCATGTGTGGCGGCCGGTCCACTAGCGAAGGGTATCAAACTCCGTATACACCGTGCTTTCCCCGCCCCCCCCCCCCCCCCTCCCCCCAAAAAAGTCGCTACCAGCGTTGTTGCTGCTGTACACCTGTCCGGATATACGGTATTGTGCAAACTGTCTTTTACGGACAAGGTAAAACTCCACACCGGTATTTGCGCCTTCATGCGAAGGCTTCTTATTGATGTTATTGTGATTGCATGGCAACCCGCTAGCTGGTCGGCAAGCTGAGCAGCGACTCCCATCAATTGCAAAAATGACAAGCAGTAACCGCAGTCAGCGAAATGTATGAAGAGTTGTCCTGTGAAGAAACTAAAACAAGCTCCAATAGGTCGTTATGAAGAAAACTAATGTACCTTGAGCAAGAAGGGCAACACTTTTGAGATACTAAAGACATTTCATTCAATTGAAACAAAATAGGTCACAGTTAAGAAATTTTCAAGCAGGCATTTTCGTGTATAGGTGTTTGCTGCTACATTATATGGATCTATAATAACAAATTTGATGTATCGAAGTATCTTAAGATACAATTGCCAAGTATCGTATCGGATACAATTATTGCGGCAGTATCTTGTATCTGTATCTCCAATAATTTTTGCCTGAGTATCTTGTATCGTATCGCGATACAATTTCAAAGTATCTTTGCCCAGCCCTGCTGTACACGTATACAAAACTCAATGTTCGCATTTGATATATGGAATGTGTGCTCCTCCCAAGTGCACCATGATCACGACACTATTGGAAATACTCATGCCGACAAAATTACATGGTTTTGGCAGATTCTGTCATACAGGGCATTGAATGTGAAGTGCAGTGCAAGCAATCGAGGAAAATGAGCGAGGTGCAGGCCCAAAAATGGATGGCTTGTGCAGCAGGAATTTTTTGCATTTCATAAATAGGATCAATTTGCTTAAGCAAGCTTCACTGCAACGCGAATGTGTGATGCGGTGAAGATAACTAAGCGCCATGCAGAGAAGCACACCACCTGCAGCCGTTCGTTATCAGAAAGGGGAGCACCCCGTTGCTTCAAAAACACAAAAGGCCTCCCAGCCCACAGACAAGCTGAAATGCAGCAAAATGGCACAAATGGTTCAGTTGGGTCACCACTGCACAGTGCAATGTCAGCACTGGTGGAGCAATGGAAGAGTGCAACGCAGTGTACACGCATCGCTAATATCACGGGCACCATGTCTCAATGCTGTGGTATAGCGAACAAGATTAGCCTAGCATAAAAACATCGGTAATGCCAGGCAATGCCCAACTTGCACAAGCCACGCAGCTATGTGAAGTACGTAACGTCAGAAGAAAGTAAGCAACAAGGCAGAATAAACATGGAGAATGGACACCAGCCGATAGAGCTAACACAAGGCTTCAGGATGTGCTATGTGCCCAGTACAGTCCTTGTTACTGGTTTGGTGTTCGTTACACACTGACACACCTTTTATTAAGAAGTTACTACTGCCGTCCCATGTTTGCCTAGATTACTCGTACAAAATAAGCATGTAATCCCTTTAACACCATCACATCTCAATGGCTGTTATACAGCAGATCCTACATTAAGGAAATAAGCATCAAACTGATTAAAGTAATTGAGTACAAAAGGTTACAAGTGCAAGTATTTTGAATTCTAAAAGAGCCTTGTCACGACAGTGTCAAAATGTTTGGCATGACAACTCACCAAGCTGTGGAGGAAGGGCAGTGTATCTCTTCTCCAGAAAATTCAAGTCCTCACTGGGCATGCTCCAAAATGTTGTTGGCTCTGTTGGTGCATTCTCAGGCAGCTGGTGATGATGTTCCATCGGGATCCTCTCGGCTTATCTGCAGCCAGTTTTCACAAACCATCGTGAAATTCAAATGCCGGGTTTTAAAATCAAACGCACACTGTGTGCAAGGCTTTGCACCGCCAAAACAAGAGCTCGAGAAATTTGGAATAAACACTGCCGGTTTCTTTTACACAGAAGTGAGTTTTCATTTGGCCTTTACATTACCAGTCACTGCTAACCCATAGCCTACCAATGTGAGAGCAAAAGAATGCTGCTGAGGTGGTTAGCCACAGTGCATGTATCTTGATAACCCAAATTCAATTTACTCTTCCAGCCATTCACCATATGTTTCACTGTGAGTGAAGCCCACATCCCTCTACAACACTTTACGTAGCGCTTGACACTGTGCTATGTGCTAACCACTTGTAAAAATTACTGCTCAGGTGTTCTAAGAAGCATTTCGGCCAACAGCCTGCCAGAATCTTCATCAAAGCTGCATAAGGGAAGTCTATATACGAATAGAGTGTAAGGGAAGGGGTTTTAAGAACAAGGCAGCTGATGAACTGCACAGACAAATGAATATGAACAAAACTGTACCTGGTAGATATGAAAGCATTCAGGCTTCTCCTTTGATAGAACAAGCACTTAAATTTTTTTTCTTTAAATACACTCACTTTAACATTCACTTTTCATAATTAAAATAAATACTAAATGTGTATCAGCCCCCCCCCCCCATAAAAGACACAAGGCATAAGCTCCCTGCATTCCTGCTCCCCGGAAGGAGCTCACCTGGTGCACCTAGCAGGTAAAGCATGCAGTATTCTGAAAATGAAAAATGGAGTTTACACTTGATAGTGCGCCTCATATCTTGAACTCCTTTTAATCTTTTTTTTTTTTTTACAGCGAAAGCTGTGATGAGATCACACAACAGGCGATTTTGGTGCCGTAGTTGTCCGCTGCCACCGCGCCCCGGTTCTGTAACTGCGATCGCGCGAAATAAGAAAAACTGAAATAAGAAAAAAATATCCAGGATTGGATGGGATTTGAACCCGCGCCCTCTCTATGGTAGTCGAGTATTCTACCACAGAGCCACACCGGTGCTTGAAACTCCTTCGCAAAAAGACCCTATACAGGCGTCATGTTGGGCTAGGAATCGCGTTAAAGGGGTCATGAACCACTTTTCCAAGTAATGATTTAATGACCTTAGTATAGGAGTTTACTGCCTCCTGAATCGATTGCCGCAAAAATTTCTCGAATCCGCCAAGAACGAGCGGAGTTACGGGGGTTTGGCGCACGCTCTCAGCGCTTTCTCTCTTTTCTCGTCACGACGAGCGCATTGAAAGCTAGACAGGGAGGGATGGCACGGGGGAAAGATGTTACGTCAGCTTGCGTCGTGAAACGCGATCGCTCTCGTGCTGTGATTCACGTGCGCGAGTGTGGCTACCGTGTAAAGTTAGCAGACTGAGGAGTGCGGTGCCGACAAGTGGCGGCACCGTGTGGCAAGAAGCGCATCTGATCTGAACGCCACTCTCGATTTATGTCGGCTATCAGCCATTAGGATGCTATGTCTTTTGCCACGCGGAGAAGCAGATACGCGACGTCAACCGGCAGGCGCTCTGCCCACCGATGAGAGTGAGAACCGGCCTCTGTTTGAAAAGAGGGCGCCTGAGAAAACAGCAACTTCGCGCTCCGCTTGCAGCCTTTACGCGGCGCGCACGACTGCAATTCGGCTGAGCAGTTCATAGCCGTGTCAGCTTTCCGCAGGATGTGTTTTTTCAACAAGCCCAAGGCTCATGACCCCTTTAACTATGTAACATAGCGTGGTAGAAGAGTAAATAGCAACAAGGTGTCACACAATGCGAATTGCACGAGTGGGTTGTTGAATGCTTCCAACTCATTACAAAGGGCTCAGCCATATTTCTTCATCGTCATCAGCCACAGCACAAAGTGCACATTAATGCCTTACAGATGTGTAGTAGGTACCACGCTTCTCTGCAGAATGACGAATAATGGCATAGTGGGTGCTTCCCTACTGCGCAAAAATTATGATTTTTGGCATAGTGGGTACCTTGCAAGTGTACTGGTATTAGTTGCCCAAGAGAGTTTCCCACAAGCTCTACAAAGGCCACTCTTCTAGCTTTCACTGTGACTGTGCTGCGTGTTCGGTGCAGACCAGGTGATTTTTTTTACAAGCCCCACAATCTATAAACTAGTAATAGTACACCAATCCTATGCTTACAGCAATGTTATGGCTCACGTACCTCTTCCCTTGACAGAAAAGATTCCTCTGAAGGCTCTGAAACAGATTTGAAAAAGATCTTTCACAGAATTCGGGGGCGGGAAAGGCATAGCCTGACGCACCAGTTAAATAGAAAATCCGAACGTGTGCAAAAGAAAATCCAAATTTAAGTACTTCTTATTCCCAAACCTTGCCTCCAGAATAATTCATTATCCATTGAAGCAATAAAGTCATGAATGCCCTGTCTCCATTGTGGCCAGTATTGTGCTTTTAATTTCTATGAAATGAGAACAGGAGGCCTGCAGACGGTAAAACATAACTTTTATTTTGCTGGAAACAAAACTTGCCCTGTAACATTTCTTTTGCCCTGTAAGCATTGAAAAAATATAACCACTAAATAAAAAAGAAACAGGAGTTTTGTGCAATACAGTCAGTTTGTCACTGAGCCTTTTGAACGTAAATATTTTGCATCATATGCAACCCAACAGGGCAGATTTTTTAAATTGTAGATTCACCGTAAATAACAAAAACAAATGTAATATTTTAGAGTGACCATTGGTGGGAAAACAAAATTATTTCCATAAATAGAGATGCAGTTCTCATTCATGGCTAATAATACAATGAGGGAAGAAGGCCTATCAGACTAAGAAATTGACACACTGGAATAAGTATCTTTTACAGGCATAGGAAAATGCACACACCAGACTTACACACAATTGTTGAAGTTATCGCATTGTGGTGTTGTCTCTCTTACATCCTTGTTTGCTAGCGCTGAATGTTTTCGAGTTCCGTTAGCCAACACGCCCAAAAATGGCAATGCTAAAACACCAGACTAATTTCAGCTAGTTGCAGTTAGCATCATGATGCCGCACACCACTTCTGTGAAGTTACTCCTTGGACTTAATCTAAGTCCAAACTAGATAGTAATTCCTCGCCTCAAGATTCCAATGAATCTAATTCCGATTTGGCACTTGGGCAGTAGTCAGCAATTGGAGGGAACACTGCTTGACTGGTTAGCAGCAGAGCAACCAACGTGCACATCCATAGCCTAACTGCTGTGTAAGTGATTGCATGCAACAAAATTATGGTTGTGTGCCCATCAAAAAAAAAACCAACGAGTAAGAAACTTCCTGCAGTCCATCTTTTTGCCAAGCAATAAGGTTTTTGTAAGTATATCAAGAAACAAAATGCAGGCATGGCAGTATCGTTTGTATTGAGTGGCATCGTTTGTATATCCAAGTGCCAGCCAGTGAACAGCTGTCCTCACACCCTTGTAAGCAATAATGAGCAAGCATCAAGTGCTCATCCTCTTAGAGATAAGCAACCAGATGGCATCAGCTTTGTGGCTACCAATTGCACATCTGTGAGGCGATTTGCAAGCAATAGCCAATGCGCTCGCCTATACAAACCCTTGAAATCAAACCGAAGGTCGATAGTGTAAAAAGAATGCCTTGTATCGCCAAAGCGTGGCAGCACTTGTGGAACAACGAAGACAGAAAAAATTGGTGTGCTTTTAAACGTACAGACAGCGCCATTAATATAAGTCATCCAGACTTGTTCACGCACCACATATACACCTTTGACACATGAAGGGCTAATGATCTAGTATTCTGCTAGGAATTAAGCTACACATAAACAATAGTGGTGTGCAATATACAGTCGAATCCACATATATCGAACTCGCTAAAAAACGGGAATTAGTTCTATATCACATAATTCGATATAAAATTTTAATAGAAGTTACCATATTTTCAATGCAAATTTTGGTGCACAAGTTGGCTTCACATCACTGCTTACGATAATGTAAGGTAGGCGACTTGCGGCAATATGCAGGGATTTTTTTTAGTTTTTATTTTTCCGCTGTTGTAGTTAGAGATAAGTGTTGTATGCAGGCGAGTAAATATGGTATCAATGTAAACAGTGACTCAAAATCTTCATACTGTAGAATGGCTAGGCGCAAACAGGGGCGCCAGTGAAGACGAAGACGAGGACGGTTGTTGGTGCTCGTGCTTGCTCCGTTTCGGACTGCTGGTCGCTGAACCTGTGCTATTTATTTATTAAACGGCCTCACGGACTCAACGCTAAACGCGTACCATCAAGTGGTGGAGAGTGCTGGTTCTCTTTTGCACCCTGGAACTCCGTAACCGGACTCTACCTTCCCTGTCAACCATGCCCGACGACGTCGCACAGCAGAATGCTGCCACACCCCAGCTCCTCGCTGTCCCGGTATTCTAAGGGAGCGCGACCCATTCATCTTCAGCGGTACTGATGAGCAGGACGTCGAAGATTGGCTCTCTTCGTACGAAAGAGTGAGTGTCAACAACAAGTGGGACGATAACGACAAACTCGGCCGCGTCCAGTTCTACCTGAGAGGAGTCGCGGAACTCTGGTTTAACAACCATGAGGCTGAGATTACCACCTGGGCCTCTTTCAAAGCGACTTTCGCGGACGTATTCGGCCGACCGACAGTGCGCAAGCTCCGCGCAGAGCAGCGCTTGCGTGATCGCGCCCAACTGTCGGAGAGTGTTTCACTTCCTATATTGAGGACGTCGTAGGCCTCTGCCGCCGCTTCAATCCTGCCATGTCCGAGGCTGACAAAGTCAAGCATATCATGAAAGGCATCGAGGACGATGCGTTCCACATGCTTGTGGCCAAAAACCCTCAAACAGTCACGGACGTCATTCAGCACTGCCAGAGCTACGACGAGTTGCGAAAGCAGCGCATCTCCACACGCGTCCTAGCTTCGACACGACCAGTACGTCAGCACTCACCGTTGGCGCCATCTCTCCGGACCCGACGGTATTGACGCAACAAATCAAGCAGTTCATCCGAGAAGAAGTTGCACGACAACTGTCTCTTGCACCCTTTGTCCCAGGCAATGCTCATGGGATCCCATCGTCGCTGCGACAAACCATTGAGGAGCAAGTATCCGAAGCCCTTCCGCCTACGCACCAAGCCGCCGTCTGTATCCGCGCCCTTGACCTACGCTGACGTCGCGAGAAGGCAGTCACATGCGCTGCCACACGGCACGGACGCTGCTCACTCCTCAAGTGCATTTACTCAACGCAGAGCGCGGCAGGCCCGCCCGTTCCACTTTATCGTCGTCCTGTCACCCCTCCTCATAATCCTTGGCGCACAACGGACAAACCGACCAATATGTTACTACTGCTGTCATACCGGCCATGTCGAGCGTTTCTGCCGCCGCCGCGTTGCCCGTCCAGGTACGTTGACGCAAGTTACAGCTACGTCCGTCCAGAGCCACCCAGCGATGCCCTCCCCACGCAACTTCGGACACCCTTCATCCAACGCCGAGCTTTCAACTCCCGTCGATCGCCGTCCCGCGCCGACGTTCGCTTTCGCCAAGATTCGTCGCCCCTCGCCCGTCCAAACGGAAAACTGACCATCGCAGTTCCGGAGGCAAGAACTGCGACGCTGTCGAAATTACAAGACCTCGTTCTCAACCTGCTAACGAAATAACTGTCTCATTGAAGGTGTTCCGTGCAGGCCTTAGTCGATACGGGAGCTGCTGTGTCTGTGTTGAGCGAAGCAATGTGCCGCAAGTTAAAAAAATTACGATTCCGCTTTCTGGTTCTTTCTCTCCGTACGGCAACCGCACATCCCATACAACCTTCCGTGACGTGCACGGCTCGGCTACTCATTCAGACGTTTTGTATGTCGTCGATTCGTCGTCTTTCCACATGCTCGCACGACGTTATATTGGGCTGGGACTTCCTTTCCACACATCATGCCATCGTTGACTGTGCCCGTGCCGAACTAGAATTATCAGCGATCTCGACATCGATTCTGGCAAGTCACCTTTCCTCGTGTCGTCGTCGCCGCGGACACGGACATCCCACCTATGTCTTCTGTTCGGGTACCGATCTCCTGCGACTATGCTTTCTCTAGCGCCATGTTCACACCGTCAGGAGCAGTCACTTCTCGTAAGAAGTTCATTCTCCCCTTTGCTCTTGTCACGATCGAAGACTCCTGCTCAAGCATTTATGTCACGAACCTGCTTTCGGTCGCAGCCACAGTATTCCGCGGAGAATGTATAGGGCGTCTTGAGGAGATTGATTCTGTTTGCGCCAGCCAACTGCTCGATCGCACAACAAGCCTCCAGGTCGCCAGCGTTGATCTCGTTACCACGTCCAACACATCTTCCCTAGACGCTTTCCTTCCATCAATTGATTCGGACCTTCCTATTGCTCAACGCACCCAACTCTTGAAGCTTCTCGACCGCTTTCGGACGTCTTTCGACTACAAGCAAACCAGTTTGGGTCGAACGTCTGCCATCGTCCATCATATGGACACCGGGAGCCATGCACCCCTGCGTCAGCGTCCATACCGGGTCTCTCACGCTGAACGCCGAGTTATTGATGACCAGGTGACTGATATGCTTAGTCGTGGCGTTATACAGCCGTCCCACAGTCCTTGGCCTCCCCGGTGGTACTTGTGAAAAGAAGGACGGGTAGCATCCGATTCTGTGTTGATTATAGGCGCCTTACAGGATCACACGCAAAGATGTCTATCCGCTCCCAGAATCGATGACGCGCTCGACTGTTTGCAAGGCGCGGAGTTCTTTTCTTCACTGGACCTTCGATCGGGGTACTGGCAGGTACCTATAGATGAAGCTGACCGCCCAAAAACTGCGTTCGTAACTCCTGACGGCCTGTATGAGTTTCAACGTGATGCCGTTTGGCCTTTGCAACGCCCCCGCCACCTTCGAGCGTCCTTATGGACAACATCCTTCGAGGTCTCAAGTGGAACACGTGCCTTTGTTATCTGGACGACGTCGTAGTTTTTTCAAAGGACTTCGACACCCATCTTCTGCGCCTCGCAAGTGTCCTGGAATGCCTCACACAGGCTGGTCTACAACTCAATATGAAGAAGTGTCACTTCGCCGCCAGGAAGCTCACCATCTTGGGACATGTTGTCAGCAAGGACGGCATTCTACCCGACCCTGCAAAGCTCCGCGCTGTCGCCGAGTTTCCCAAGCCGTCGACCCTGAAAGAACTCCGCAGCTTCATAGGCCTATGCTCATATTTTCGACGATTCGTTCGTGATTTCGCATCCATAATGGCCCCTTTAACACGCCTACTTTCTGACAGCCAAGGTGTCATGGCATGGTCTTCCGCTTGCGACGCCGCATTTGCGAAATTACGTCATCTACTGACATCGCCACCGATTCTCCGTCACTTTGACCCAGACGCCCCTACCGAATCCACACGGACGCCAGTGGAGTCGGCCTTGGCGCTATTCTTGCTCCACGCAAGTCTGGCTTCGACGAGTACGTTGTTTCTTACGCAAGTCGCACTCTCACCAGAGCTGAAGAAAATTATTCGGTCACGGAGAAAGAATGTCTAGCCATCGTTTGGGCAATTACAAATTTAGACCTTACGTCATGGCCGCCCATTTGATGTCGTGACTGATCACCACGCCCTCTGCTGGTTATCTTCACTGAAAGACCCATCTGGTCGTCTAGCTCGATGGGCATTACGTCTCCAAGAATACGACATCCGCGTCGTCTACAGGTCAGGCCGTAGACATTCAGATGCCGACGCTCTTTCTCGCTCTCCCCTTCCCCATGACTGTGGCAACGGGTCTGTTTCCAGCTACGATTCTGCGGCCCTTATACACGCTGACATGCCTTCTGAGCAGCGTCAGGATCCTTGGATAGTCTCTTTAATGGAGTTCCTATCTAAGCCCTCACCACGTACCGCCACTCGCTCGCTGCGGCGCACAGCTCGACATTTCACCATCCGCGATGGGCTCCTATACCGCCGCAACTATCTATCTGATGGTCGCAAGTGGTTGTTGGTGATTCCTCGCCACCTCCGTGCCGATATCTGTGCCTCCTTTCACGCGGATCCCCAATGCGGCCACGCTGGTGTAATCAAAACCTATGCACGCCTCCGGCTGCGGTACTACTGGCGTGGCATGTACCGCTTCGTCCGCCAATACGTGCGTTCATGCTCCAAGTGTCAGCGCCGGAAGAGCCCCCCACGTATAGTCACTGGACCGCTCAGCCGTTGCCTTGTCCCTCCCGGCCTTTTGATCGCATCGGAATTGATTTGTACGGCCCCCTTCCGTACACGCCAGACGGGAACCGCTGGGTGATCGTCGCTATCGATCATCTGACACGCTACGCTGAGACTGCCGCGCTGCCAGAGGCCACATCACGTGAAGTCGGCTTATTCATACTTCACCAACTTGTTCTTCGCCACGGCGCGCCTCGCGAGCTACTCAGCGACCGCGGACGCACGTTCCTGTCTGATGCCGTACAAGCCCTCCTCCGTGAATGCAACGTTGTGCACCGGACAACCAGCGCCTACCATCCACAAACCAACGGAATGACTGAGCGCTTTAACGCACACTAGGCGACATGCTGTCCATGTACGTCTCCGCTGACCACACCAACTGGGACCGCATACTACCCTTTGTTACGTACGCTTACAATAGCGCTACTCAGTCTACGACAGGATTTTCTCCCTTCTTTCTTCTTTACGGCCGCGAACCTTCCTCATTTATGGACACCATTCTTCTGTACCGCCCGGACGCTTCAGAGTCCACAACTCTATCTGAAGTCGCCACCTACGCCGAGGAATGCAGGCAGCTCGCACGTTCCTTAACCGCACAAGACCAAGCACGCCAAAAGGACCTCCATGACGCAAACCTGCCTCCCCAGTCATATTCGCCTTGAACATTGGTGTGGCTTCGCGTTCCCTCCTCTGCTCCTGGCCTTTCCACAAAGCTACTGCAGAAGTATGAAGGCCCCTACCGCGTCCTAAGTCAAGCCTCTCCCGTCAACTATGTTGTCGAGCCCGTTCAACCATCCGCAGACCGGCGCCGCCGTGGCCGTGAGATTGTTCACGTCGACCGACTGAAGCCGCATTACGACCCACCAGTCGTCCCTGTTCCTTAAGTCGCCAGGATGGCTCCTTTTCTGCGGGGGAGTGATTTGTAGAATGGATAGGGCGCAAACAGGGGCGCCAGTGAAAGACGAAGACGAGGACGGTTGTTGGTGCTCGTGCTTGCTCCGTTTCGGACTGCTGGTCGCTGAACCTGTGCTATTTATTTATTAAACGCCTCACGGACTCAACGCTAAACGCGTACCATCAATACGAAGTTGTGCGTGCTCCTCGTGGGCCGGAAGCGTCTAGTCTGCCTTGGCCCTAATGTTGGCGTTGTTTTTCATTAGCATACTAAGCGTGCTTCTCTGGATGCTGTACGCAGCGGCGACGTAAGACTTGTTTTCCCCAAGTTCGACTGTACTGATTATCGCCAGCTTTGCGGAGAACAACCAGGTTCTTCCATTTTACGGCAGCCACTGCGTTAAGACAGGGAGTTGAAAGGCGAACGGCGACCCCACACGACTGCCACAACAAGGAACCATGCAAGAAAGCACATGATGGCAAGCTATAGTTTCTACTCTCTCTGCCTGGCGCCCTCCTAATCAAACCGCTCGCGCTCACTCTCCCAAAAGGCTGAAGACCTTTTGTGGGACATAAAGGCACCAGCTGCACAGTGAATCGAGAGACACAATTCACCTTTATGCAACAAAAGGCGATCGCAGCAAGCACTAACCGGTAGGCATAGGATGAGCCACAACGGCTCGACGCTGTAGGTCAGCGAACACATTAGGAACAATGAGACTTGGTCAGGGATCCATTGCAACTACGTTTTAACCATTAGTGCACTTAAAGTGGGTATGTATTAACAAGGTCTTACTGTATTAGTGCATTGTGCTGAAACAGTGATAGCTGCAAGCTTAAGCCCAAGGCCAGAGGTCAGGTGACCTTGAGTTTTAAGCAAGAGGCCAGACCTACTGTAGCAATATCAGCAGTTTAATTTGATTTTTTTTTCTTCCTTTTCTGTATGCGCCATATGACTGGTTATGCTTATGTTATGAAACAAGAAGGTCCACTTCTACATATACATAGCACATGCTGCTGTACTTTTATGAAAAATCAAGAGACTCAATGCTGCTTATGCTGAAGGGAGTGGGAGTCCAGCTCACACGGTATATCAAGCATGTATAACAAACCCATAATAAGCTTGTATTGTAAGTGCCAGTTATACATGGGAGTATAACTGCAGAACTGCTTTTTCAGTCACACTGTACTGTCATGGAAGTTTAGTTCTTCTCACTGTATTTGCCAGAAGCTGATTTAATGGGTCCTGATGTAATCAGTAAACATTTGAAACGCAAATAACAAGGACACAAAAAAAATACAAGATGACAAACACACATCTCGTGTCTTCTTTTGTGCCCACGTTATCTGCGCTACAAATCATTACTGATGCCAAACCAACAGGCCCAAACAGCCACAATCCTGTTAAAAATATTGTCTATTTTTAACACAAGCAGTCTTTACAATTGTTTATTATTACTGGAGATATAAGCAAATCAAATGTTGTGATGTCACGTGAACAAGACAGCTATCATCCAGGCAGCAGAAGCTCTAGACCATTCCCTTGACTGGCACCTGCTAGGAAACTTACTCCTCTGCTTTTTCCAGCCTTGGAGCCAAGGGCACATGTAATGCTTAGGTTACCACTCTTCCCACGCCCCTTCCCCCGACTGCACCCCCTATTGAGTCATTACTGCGTATTTATGTCTTCATCAACCAAAATCAGGCAGATGCCCTCATCCCTATGACCGGGAGTGCTCGTCATATACAAGACACTAGTGCTAGATTCTCTCTGTTGGCAAAGCTTACATGTTCGAATAAGAAGACATTAAGAAAAGTCTTGGATGAATGGATATGTAAGCTTTGCTAACAGATATCAAAGCCACACATAGCCTCTGCTCAAAGCAAGAAGTATATGACAGCTTGACGAGTTTCAATTTATCGAGAAGCTTTGCTGAATCGCATGCAGTGCTGTATGTCACGATTTTTCCCGATGAGCGTGCACTCATTACTTTTCACAATGATATTGGCTTCATCTCAACAGCATGTAAGTTTTTATAACAAAGAGAAAGTTTAATGGTAAATAGAGAGGTGAGCCAGCAACAGGCTTGGCATGCGAATGCAGGTGTAGTCTCTTTTGCCAAAAATTTCTCATCGCATTGTCAGATGTGTAAAACAGGGCACTCTATATCTTGTCAAAGTGCACTGAACCAGAATCAGCATCTGCATTCGTCTCACACAGGCAGACCATTAGTATTATGGCAGAGGGCACTTGAGTCAATCTAAATAAAATGTGCATTCAGAGCTCATCCAAATGACAAGAGGAATAACTCGAAGTAATTGCAGTAGCTTTACAGATCCGCTTACTCGAATATGCAGCATGTAACTGCATTTTTTTTCCTCAACAATTTGCTGTACTTTTTAAACACTGTTCACACTAACTGTGTTTATAATTTACTGTGAGCCTCCTTAACTTATGTCACAATGTCTTCTGCTGTATGAACAATACTAACTTCAAAAAGCTTATTTCTAAATATTTATAGAAAAGATCATTAACTTATTTATTTAGTTATTTAGTACGTACTGCGGATGCAGACTTGAGGCCTATGCACAGAGGGTCCAAAGTGAAGCAAATGCATGGACAAGGGAAGGCCAAAAAAAAAAAATCTCAATAATCTGTCAGTAACATGACGTAATGAAACAACTGAAGAATTTAAGTCCGCAAGATCTGAAGATGAAGAGTAATACTTGAATGTGCCTGTTTAAACAAATCAGTGTGTGATGGTATTTTGAGGCTGTTATTGAATATATCTGGTTTCCAGTGGTCTTGTATATGGGTCTTGCTACTAGTAGGAAGCTGACAAAAGAATCCTAATAAGGTAGCAAATTGGGCGAGTTGGAATACACTCATGATGGCCAAGGCAAAACAAGACACAGGAATGGAATAAAGTACCTACATGACACAAGTGCAGTCGTGTACATGACACCAGCGCTTGTGTCATGCACTTTCTTCTAGTCCTGTGTCTTGTTTGTGCTGGCCATCGTGAGAAAAGAATTCTAGCTGCAACTTCTTGCTGCACAGTACCATATGTCGGCAAACTCACTCACGAGTCAACTCACTTAGGCACTCAGACTCAGATCGAGCCACGAGTCCGTGTGAGGAATATTCTGGTGCATTTGAGTCTGAGTGAGTACGGTTGAGAAGAATTTTAGTGAGTCTGAGTGAGTTCGGTTGAGGAAAACTTTGGTGATTCTGTGTCCGAGTAAGCCCTAAGCGCAAAAGATATTTCTTGAGTGAGTCTGAGTGAGCTCCACATTTTTTATTGACCTATGGTTCTATCTACTCAACTTCAGCTTTACTATCGGCCTTATGTCAGCTCACATTTATACTCACGTCTAATCACGTCTACTCACACATACTTCAACGCACTAGCGTTCATACGTCGGCTCAATATTTATTGATCAGAGGCGCGAGTTTTGACCTCCTGACGCCCTAAACGTGCTCAGCTGTAGCACAGCATAACAAGGTCTTTAAATTTATGTATGCACTACCATCATAATCAGGCCCATCCTCTGCCTTATTTGTAGCAAATACACTGCAGGACAGAGCCCTCTCACTCTGAACTCCAACTGTCTCTGTACTTTCGGAACTGACATAGTGTCTATGACTTTTCAAGGGAAGTATTGCAGAGAGAAAGAAAAGATTGCCTCTGGGAAGAATGGCAAAGGCAAGAGGAACTACTGGCTCACTTTCCTAGCACAAAGTGGCTTAGGAGTCTATAAGATCATTTTTCACTCTGCCATACCTTTGTACTGCCCTCTTTTTTTCTGTAAGCTTTTTGTTTTTCCATGAGCCACCAAATTACATTGATTCTTGCAGGCTATCTCAAGGCACCTCACCTCGTGCACTGCTGCCACCCCCACATAAAGCATCTTCATCGTCTTGGGAGTCTCTGTTGCCCACAGGCACCACAGAAGCCGGCAGGTCACCAGCTGCTCGACCTGGACGAAAGTCCTCGGGGTCTACATCATCTTGGAATCCGGTGACCAGTGGGTTGCCACCAGACTCTTCTTCATCACTAATGAGCAGGAGAAGCCAGATGGGTAAGCTTGTTATTTGGCTGGCTTGGAATGCTCAGTGACAGCTGCAACAACTATGTATACAAATTAAATTCAGTGTTAATTGCTCTTTATTTATTTACAGTACAAAAAGAGCCCTTAGGGGCTCTAAGGATTCTGAAGTTCCATATACCAGACAAACTAACCTGCAAGCAAAATAATAAGCTGGAAGCAAATAAAGCTGTAACTGATTAAAGCACACATACATGCCCACACCCGCACAGCACTACCAGTAAGGCAGCAAAAGTTTTTGCCGCCATTTCCCAAGTGTGCAAGTTTAAAAAAGGTATTTCACATGATTCACAAAAAACTTATGGTATGGCAGGTTATGTACTGAATCTGCTATGCCATTTTTATCTTATGTCAGAAGTACAGTCTACACAAGAAAGTTTTAGTTCACTAAAGAACAACAGAACTCTTTCTCACAAGCTGCTAACCAGCTCAAACTTGACAGGCTGATTTGCATTTCAATGCTCTTTCAAAGGCTATAACAGATATGGTAGTGAACGCAAACTTGGGTTGTTGATTATGCACTGCCTCTCAGCAGATGAGAATTTTGCAACCAGTTTTCACCACCACTCAGCTCGCACGCAGACACTCAAATGCAGTTGGTGAAACCAATCAAATGTGCAGGGTGTTCACCTGGCACTTTCTTCGTCAAGTGCAGATGGTGCAGCAGCACCCCCATCAGCATCACGCTCTTCTAAAAAGGAGCTAAAGCTTGCATCACCGTCTGGTACAAAGTCATCAACATTGTGGACTGCCATGGTTGAAGAGCTCATTGGTGGCGGTGCATGAACATCAGCTTGCACCACTGCGAAACAGATGTAAGAAAAAGTCACTGCGTTAATTAACTGCATTTGTTGCGACTTACTTACTATTCACTGTAAGGGGTAAGTTACAGGCATGCACAAGTGAAATAAATGAATAATTTCTGCTTAAACATTGGCTGAGAGATTTGTCAAAGTTCAATGACGGTATAGTCAGTGACTAATTCTTGATACATAGAACTTTTCAGAAAGTTCAATTATTTCGACTTCTCTAGCACTGACAGAGAAATGAAATTTGAAGCACCATATGAGATTTCATTCATTCACTGGACACCGCCTGCATGCCACATCGCAGATATTGCTGTCACAGATTATGCTAATCATCAAAATTATCCTTGTGGTTATTATCTTCTTATGGCCAAAATTTTTTGTCTCACCAAATTATGTTGGGGAGTTAAGCATTAATTATCAGTTGGGCATCAATGATCAGTAGCAGACACTATTTGTTAAAGGAGTTTACAGTACTAACATTACCCAGATCAACAGTGGCTATTCACCTGTGCCTACATTCCGAATGCTTGTTCAGGGAATTTTTCTGAGCAGCATTTATTAGGCACTGTTTAAAAGAAATGTTCTGAAGTTGCAATTTCAGAGGGCATCAGAGCCAGTGCCTTGGTTGTATTGGCTGAATAAAGACAAGGTCATGTGTTGCCACTTGTATTGATCATCATAACACCTGAGCTCACTTATACTTTTTCCACCCCTATCATACTTCAAGAGCAACTCTCAAATCCAGTCAACGTATGCTGTCAAATAAGGGGTAAATCAACTAGCAAAATGAAGAAACACATTAGCTCTTGCACTGTTCTTTTCTACAGATGGCAAAAGCTCCAAAACCATGAAGCAGGACAGGGTGCCTGAGGAGCACTAAAAGAAACCAGAGGTCCACATGGAACTAGTCCACAGCAAGTTTGCCTTCTAGGAAAGGTTTCACAACTTAGTCCTTTGGTTATTTTTTTTTTCCTCAGTAGAAAATATTGTAGGCCAAATATGGGGGTTAGAAGCATCAGCAGTCACTATTCAGGGGCGCCTCTAAATGTGGTGTAAATGGCTGAAAATTTCGACAAGCTAATGTTGAAGATTCTTATGAATGGCCTGCAAAATTAAAAAAAAAAGAAAAGCTGTTTCATTAACAGCGCACACTTCTTTCCGAGCACGAGTGCGGTCACCTTTAAACAAAATTTTATACCTAGAATTTATTACAAAGAATAAGATCGAATTTCAAATGTGCACTTACAAAGCTTACAAAGAAAAAGTACTTTACACTTTGTAGTACAGTAGAACCCCGCTGATACGTTTTTGAAGGGACCGTAGGAAATAAACGTAAGAGACGGGAAACGTAAGAGCCGAAAAACAGGAAAAACGGCAAAATATTTAGTGGTACAGAATTTTATTTCAATTCTTACGAGCAGCACGAAAATTGGCGCGCTCAGCCGCGATCTAGTCGATAGAAACGCGGAGCTTAGGACGGCCTTATCCACAGAAATGTAATCAACGTATGTGATTTTTTTAACACCAACAGCTGTAGGCATGAAAGAACTAAGCACACGCAATCACGACCGGCGCGGCGAGTCCGACGGCGAACCGCACGCACGACCATGCGAGCTCCAACCAGCTCGAACTCCTCCCGTTCTCCGACAAATAACGATGATGATGAGTCTACGCCAACGTGATGGCAGAAGTGAATGCCAATCTCGAAGGCCTTGCTTTCGCAAGCAATTACGTCATACACGCCATGTTTGTGCAGTGCAAATCTCAGAGGCTATGCTTTTGTCAATAGTAAATGCCAATCTCGAAGGCCTTGCTTTCGCGAGCAGTTACGTCATAGACGCCATCTTTGCAATTTTAATCTCGAAGGCCATGCTTTTGTTTGCATCAATTGAAAGATTCTGTTGCTTGCGCCTCTCATGCGGCTAATATTACGGTCAAACGAGGCCAAGCTGCGTGAAAATGCACCATGGCCGCTCTCTTTGGTAGTCACTCAGTCGGCTCCGGGCGCACTTCGCGACGTATCATACGGGAACGGTCCGAAAGTTACGACGTAACAGCGGGGTTCCCAATACATTGTATCCTATGGGAGCTATGCCGGGACCGGCGGAAAACGACGTAACAGCCGGGAAAACGCAGCAGTGAGGAACGTAACAGCGGGGTTCTACTGTACTTTGTAGGATCATTAGTTTTCAACATATTCTAGCCAGGGCATCGAAGTGGATATAAATTGAAACAAAATAAGATGGAAAGTTTCCTAGAGTCTGTTTGGCCACAAATCTATTTAGATAATTTGATACATGTACACCACCCATGACATGGCAGGACTGGATCTGGTGCACGATCACATTGAAATTAATGATAAAAAATGGAGCAGTACGTCCTAGCATGCATCATTTTGAAGAAACATGTTGAGATAGGCAAAATAATAAATTGCTTGGTCTAAACTGAGAGAGCAAATTGACAGGCTGATTAGAGGCAATACATGCTTAGTCAATGGCAGGTAACTATTTTACATACGTGACCTCCACTATAGGCTTGTTCAGGAACCCAGCTCTCTGCACAACAACAGCAATAAACCAGAACTGCCTGGATGAGTCTCCATTCAAATCAGTTTCTGCATGTAGACTACAACAACTGTTGTACCTTACACATTGAACTACTTTGTTCTGAACGGATAACCAATATTATTTTCTTCTGCTCAAGTACGGCTTGGTCTCGGGCGCATTCTGAGAATATCGATTCAGCTTTACATTCATTATCAGCTAATACATTCAAGTTTGGGTACTGTATTCAGTTTAGGCTTGGGTTCAGTTAAAGAGCCTGATTCTAGCTATTTTATCACAGATACTAAGTAAAATGAATTATTGACAGGGCTGTTGAAACAAACAACTTTTGTCTGTGCCTGCTGCCCAATGACATTTCAACTACTGTATAGCACAGAATAGAACATTATTCTCTATATAATACTAGTGGTCATTTCAGCTGCCCAAATGTGTCCTGCTGCCTAAATTGTCTTTCTAGCACGAAGATAGATAAGAAAAAATACGTAGTAGTGTGAAGCTAGAAAGAAAATCAAACAGGTTTCTCCGAAAGAAGGCTTTGCAGTTGAAGAAAAATTTGTCCTGGTCCAGTGTCCAAACCTGGAACCAACACCTTTCCTGGGCAGTTGCTCTACCATCACACCTAACTAGGAGGCTAACAGACTCCAGCACGAGGGAAAACTAATCAGCACTCAAAATAGGAACACTGAATCTGACAAACTGCTATAATGCTACAGTACGGAATATTACAGTAAAGCTGCAGTACGGAGCTATGTTCCATCTGATGCTTGGCTACAGAGCACCTTTACACCAGTTACAGGCATGAAGCCTTGACACAACCTAAGGCCAATGAAACGGTGAGTCCAAACAGGTAAATGTGGAGTGTGTCCTGTCTAAACTACCATCTGATCACCTTATTCTTTCATGTATGTCAACAAAATATAACTGACTCCAGCACGAGGGAAAACTAATCAGCACTCAAAATAGGAACACTGAATCTGACAAACTGCTATAATGCTACAGTACGGAATATTACAGTAAAGCTGCAGTACGGAGCTATGTTCCATCTGATGCTTGGCTACAGAGCACCTTTACACCAGTTACAGGCATGAAGCCTTGACACAACCTAAGGCCAATGAAACGGTGAGTCCAAACAGGTAAATGTGGAGTGTGTCCTGTCTAAACTACCATCTGATCACCTTATTCTTTCATGTATGTCAACAAAATATAACTGAATGACCTTACTCATTACTTCAAACTTGATACATGGAATATTTACAACATAAAAATTACATAAAAGAATTTTTGCATTGAGTTTTGTTTAAAAGCTCCATCTACTCTCTGGAACATAACCCAAGGTTATTGTGCCAACACACAATGAATTAAACAATGAAAAATGCATGCTTTTTTATCTTGCATAGAGAATACAATCTTTTAAAGCAGTATCAAGATGGCACGAGGGAGCACTCTACACAGTAACACCGCAAAAAGACACATTTACCTGGCATATTACCTTCCATTAACATGTATGCCATGGCCATTGCAAAGTAGTCTGCTCTTCATTATTTCTTTGGTAGCAATACAACCTTTTGCAATTTTAATTTATTTTCTATGTGTGACCTAAAGAGACTTTTAATTCAAAAGTGGTGCTGCTTTTTATGCATATAATGCACTATCAAACAATGAACCGCTACATGCTAGACGCCTATTATTTACAGCATTATCATCCACCTACTAGCTTTGCTTACATTTTGAATGTAATGCATATCTAAGTAAGCCCTTTTGGCACAATGTTCAGCGAGCACCCGCACCACCCACTTAAACAGCATTGGATATAATAACAATAATAATTTATGGGGTTTAACGTCTCAAAACTACGATATGATTATGAGAGACGCCGCAGTGGAGGGCTCCGAAAATTTTCACCACCTGGGGTTCTTTAACGTGCACCTAAATCTAAGTACACGGGCCTCAAGCATTTTCGCCTCCATCGGAAACGCGGCCGCCGCAGCCAGGATTCGATCCCGCGACCTGCTGGTTAGCAGTCGAGCACCTTAACCACTAGACCACCGTGGCGGGTTTTAAACAGCACTAGAGTTCACAGGATACATACACCAGAAGAAAAAATATCTCTCCATGTTAAATTACAAGATTCTGCAGAGACTTCTCACACTTTGCAGGCATAATAGCATAACTAAAAAAAAAAAAAGACTAGTTACTTTTTTTTTCACTCGTAAGCTACTACACTCCTTCAGGAAATGATTTTCTATGTGTGCTATTGCTACTGTCCTTCGTTATAAGTGTTTCTGGGTGTCTGTACACTTGTAAATAAAGAAGCTCACAGATTGAAAAAAATTGCCTAAAACCTTGGCACCCATTTCCTGAGCCATGTCTGGATTAGAGACTTTACATTTGATGACAATCTTTCCACTGATGCCCTTAATACTAAACAGTAGATGGTCACTCTTACCAATGCTTGACTGTATCACACTGCCACATAATCTAGACTTGCAATGAGCTATTTTGTTTGCTTGCTTGCATGTTTAGTGAGCAAGTCAAGGTGCAGTTCTGCACCACCACCAGTGACAAATAGAGAATGACTGCTTGAAAGGAAAAAAAAAAAATTGTCATCCACCCACTTTGTAGCATGAAGGTATAAAGGAATGATCTTTCCTGCAGAACTGATGCGCTATACTCAAGTGACAGCTTGTGGCATCAACGAAGCTACCTCACACCTTTCACAACCCAAAAAAAGATTCAGACGACATGGGCCTTCCAGAGACTCACCCATACAGTCCTCCCTTTCTGGTTTCTTATTGAAAAGTTTTGACATGAGGCCAGCAGCTTGTTTTGTCGGTGTGCCCTATGACAAAGGAGAAAACAAATGGTAGCTTCAAGTGCCCGCGCTGACATCGCCTGATAATGCGCTTGGGATACATCATATGGCATGGCTGCCCTGTGCTCTCAAGTATGTTTGACTCTGTGTACAAAAAAGTATGCAACAAGCCAAAGCAAAGAAGGAAAGAGATGATAATCAGTAAAGTGAAACTGAGCCAAGAAGGGACACGGCAGGTGCATGGTACAGACCGAGAAAGGCCCAGATAAGAAGGCAACACATGAGATAAGAGCAGTGTTTTGTTCCATCTCAAGAGAGTCAAGCTACGGGGAGGCATGTCAAGCAGTGTGGTAAACAAAGTGGTCTTGCAACCAAAGTGATAAGCTGAATGTTTGTTTGCTCAAATTTGTATTCTAGTTCAACCAAAAATGGTTCAGCTTTGGGTTCATCTATGGACTGAAAAAATATCAATTCAGGTTGCTTCTATGTTTTAAACTAAACATTAGGATGCCATCTGTCCTGGTGCACAATTTATGTGCCCCATCGAAAAAGTTCTACCCTCCCCTCTATTTCAGATTTTCCTTTTCAGCGGAGAAGCTGATAGTCCAGTCGTTGTGTGTGCCACTTCTCTCCTTTGTCTGTCGTCTTCTTCACTGGTTTATTTTTGCAGCATTATGTACCAATTGAGCCAGACTTTGACCTTACTGAATTTTTTTTCTCTGATTGAACAAAAAATTGTTAAAATCTTCACAATGTTTTATGAACTATATTTTCGGAAATTATTGTTTGCCTCACGAATGCAGAGAACTGATACATGCAATGCATTGTTGCACATTGCAGAACAAGTACTGTGCGTATTTCATAACTCAGAGGTAAGAATAGTGCATCAGTTCTCCGACTCTTGCTTTCGTGTTGCCCCAGCCATCTGCTTCCTCACAGTGTCCTCTGAGCAACAAGCTTCTAGGGAACAGTATAACATCCTGAAGTTCCCAACATTTGAAGGAAAGCATGCTTTCCATTCCCCATGACTCATTCTTTTTTTACCCCTTTCTCTACAAAAAAACAGCTAACGATTAACCCTTTCAGTTGATAGTCAATGTTTGTGTTGCCTTGTTTTCTTCTCATGTCTGTACTTATATTTTTTTTTATAATGAATTCACTTCCATACAAATAAGCCTTTTTTTTTGTGATCAAGCTTCTCAGCATTAATGAGGCCAAATAAGATGTTTATATATAGATCAGCAATTTGAACTTCATATCCTCAATGTACTTACCACAGATGCCGTTGGTGATGGCACACTTCCAGATGATGCTTTAGCAGAAGCAGCAGCATCACTATTTGATGAGGTTGGTGATGCTTTTTGGATGCGGTACCCTTGTTCAATTGTAGGTGAAACAGCTGGCTTCCTGGGCGACTGCGTTTGCTGCAGCCGAGGCTGCTGCTGTTGGGCTTGCAGTGGGTGCAATGTAGCTCCTGCTGCTGCCTTCTGTGCTTCGTGCCCAAGTGAAGTAGGTACTGACACACTTCGTGGGGGTGATGGTCCCACTTTGGCACTAACGGAAGGTCTCCGGCCTGCCTCTCCCGCCACTGCACAGTTATGCATCAATGTCACTTGAAAAGGATATTGTACCAGCCAATTAACAGCTGTACATAGAACAGTCATCACAGCTCTCTGCTTAAGACTTCAGCAACCACAAATTCAAACAGAAACATTAAAAGAGATGATTAGTCCAAGTTGATAGTTTTTAAACTGGACTCTGCAATGCAATTTCAGTTTCCAAAGGTGGCAAAGCACCTCAGTTTGTGTTAGGTTGTTGTGAAATCCAGGCTAAAACAACTATAATTAGCGGTGGCCAATTAAGACAGGAAAAACATACATTTGAACGGTGCATTACGCAGTGTACTTGAGTAACAATGATGGGCAAAACATGAAAAAAAAGTCTGTCAAGATACACTAGCTCAGCGAATTCAATTAGTACTGCCTTTATGGTCCCTTGTGAACAAGTACTGCATAACTGTTACGAGACATCAAACCTTCACTTTTTGTCCCGTCTGCTAGGTTAATGATTGCAACTAACCCTTTCCACAAAATATTTGCTGAAACTTTTCCCTGAAGCATTGAATATTAACAGGTGATGGAACAACTTTTGGGGGGGTCACCACACCAAGCACACCACATTCCACAAGTACTGTAATGATGGGAGCAGTAAACAGAGTATAAAACAAGCTACAGTTCCTTTATTTGGAAGGGCATGCAAATATTAACAAATTCTGGTTACTATCAGACATTAAATAATATTCATATTCAATTTCAAAAACTAAATACTAAAAGTATTCAAATATTAAAAGTATTCAAAAGTACTCAAATGCAATATTGTGCTGGTTTTGTTGGAGTAGACACGGCATATTACGTTTACTTTTACCGAGGGGTGTGCAAACATTCAAGTCTCGAATCCAAATCGAATAATTTGATCTGACTTTCAAATTCACATTGTTCATACTTATGAATCAACACAATGACTATAAAGAACACGGCCAATGTTGCGACTAGCTTAGGGTGGCTGAAACTCACCCTAAAACATTTGCCAAAAAAAAATATTATATGTACTTTCCACAAGTCACAAAGAAATAAAATATAAGAAGGAGATATACATGTGAGCACATTCCACAATGAAAGTCTTCAACGCAGTCCCTGGACTCGCTACTCGTCCTCATTGGAGTCACTGTCGACCAGCCCTAATTATTGGCATTTTGCTCTTTAAAAAAAGAACTTGCACTTAATGCAGCTCCCTTTGTGCTCAAATATTGCAGGGAGTGCAATATTATTGTCATGACCTTTCCATGTGGCACCTGGCATAGTTACTTGCCTAGTATATCAAGAAAAAACTGAGAATTTATCTTCATAAGGGCCTCGCAGACAACCCCCACAGTTCGACATCAATGTTGAAGACAATACTTTGCCACAATGAAATGCGCATACATCCAAAAAATATGTCAGGTTTCACATCAAATTTGCATATTATGGTTTGAACTACTTAATGTAACACTTAACATAGTTAATGGTCTCATTTGTAAAGAAAATAACTGCTCAATAGCCCATGTCTGCAATCCTTGTGCACAGTTGTCAAAAAATGAGGGCTGTGCCTAATTTGGCATTTGCACGGCAGTAAAGCATAACCTACAAGATAGCACGTTCCACCCGTAAGCTGCCTTGCCTTGGCCACGTCGTCGACACCTGCCTTCCACCTGTGAGCTGCCCTGCCTCAGCCACATCACCATGCCAGCTTTTGATCAATGAGCTGCCTTGCCTTGACCAAATCACCATGTCTCGCCTTCTATCCATGAGCTGCCTTACCTCAACCACATCACATCACCATGCCTACCTTTGATCAATGAGCTGCCTGGCCTTCACCTAATAACCATGACTGCCTTCCATCCATTAGCTGCCTTGCAGCTTTGTTGAAAGAGTGTTCTTCAGAAATTCCCTTACAATATATCTGTAGTACAGACCAATAACCGTAAATCCACGAGTGCCTGCTTTGTTTTCTTGTGTTTCCTTTCATCAACCCTTAAAATTTTATAATATTCACAAATGGCTTTGATTCTTGCAATTGAGATAAAGCCTCAACTGCTCGAAATAAAAAAAATACTTGCAAAGAATACTGCACGACACGAATGAGAATGTCGGCAGAACAAAACTGAGTAATTTTCAACCGTATGGGTAACTTTAAGTGCACTCAAGGCATGGTGCACAAGCACTCTTGCATTCTGCCAGCAGTGAAACCCAGCTGCTACAGTTGGAATCAAATTTACGACCTATTCAGCAGCAGAAAGCTATAACTACCAAGTTAAAGGGGTCCTGCAACACTTTTTGAATATGGTCGGAAAATGCCGCCAATTGGTAGACGAGGTGCTTGCGAACATGTTAGCCAATCACTGTAGCGCAGCACGCGGCATGGAATTTACAATTAAATTTCAGTCAGCTAGAAATCACTCGCTATTCTCTAGACAAATGACCCCATATACCCAAAATCAACCACGTCATATACCCAAAACCACATGAACACGGCCACTGGTTGATTTGAGCAAACATCGTGAGCTGCATGCACCACGGCTGCCGCAATGTGCTGTGCCGCACCGCGCTCTACACCAGTGCGCTTGTGAACATAGTGAAAGGGAGCTGTGCATTTAAAGAAAATAAGAAAGTGCTCAGTCATGAAGTGCACTGATGTATGGACGTGGCTTCTTGCGCCCTTGCCAACTCCCTACTGTGTAGCTCTCAGCAAGCTCACTGGGATGAAAAGAGAGGAAAAGTGCTTAGAGCGTGCGACGAATACCTGCAACCCCGCCTCGTACTTGACAGATTCTAAAAATGCTTGTGGCAGTCGATTCGTGAGGCAATAAACTCTGATAGTGAGGTCCTTCGACGATAACTTGACAAGTGCTGCAGGGCCCCTTTAACTTGATAAATACACACAATTGTACTAGAGAAAAATTGATGCACAGCTCACTCACAGTTGGCTGTGGTGACGCTGGAAGGCAATCCGTTTGGCGTAGCAGCTGCTGCCTCTGCAAACTTGGAGGCAGACGAAAGCTGCTCAGCCATCTGTCGCCGCCGATTGTTGAGGGTTTCAACAAACCTGCAAAAAAAAAAGACCAAAATTGCAAAAGAGGCAGAAACTGTGCTCTCAGCCAGGTCAAGGAAATGCTCAGAGCACAGATTTTTCTTCTTACAGAACGACCTTAAAGACACAATGTTGAGTGATATCATCAGCAGCAGCGTATTCGACGTCCACTACAGGGCGAAGGCATTCCCCAATTACAGCGATACTATCGAGGACTTCTGATTTGGAGCAATTTCTGGAGCGGCTAGGTTTTCATTTTGGAGCACCTTGGAGCAGGTAATTTTGCATCTGGGAGCACCCTGGAGCAGCTAATTTCACATTCTGCAGTAGTACACTGAAGAAGTAAGTTCTATTTACATTCAGATACCTGAATAATTATTACAAACTCATGTGATGAGCTAGATAAATATCTCGATTTGTTGCAAATCTCAGGAAGAAAATGCTCTTTGGAGCACTCATTATTTCACTTGATTATTCAAAAATAAGCGCGCCAAGCAGTTGGATGTTGTGGAATAACCTCCTCAGTTATTTTTTTGCTGACGAAACCAAAGAAACAGAATACTGGATCAATAAACTATGAAATAATACTCTAAACGCAGCTATAGTATGTGGTCATCAAAGTACACGGCTCCTGCCATAAATTTATAACCTTTATGTTAATAAAATGTTGGACTTAAAATCAGCAGAAGTGACAGATAAACGCCACAACATACAACAGTGCCTCAAGGCATGGGTGTCGGCAGGCTTTTGTGTTGTGTTTTGTGTGTGTTTTGTGTGTGTTTTGTGTGTGTGTGTGTGTGTGTGTGTGTGTGTGTGTGTGTGTGTGTGTGTGTGTGTGTGTGTGTGTGTGTGTGGTGTGTGTGTGTGTGTGTGTGTGTGTGTGTGAGAGAGAGGGGGTGCAAGTGCGCCCTTTGCAACCCCTTGCCGGCGCCCATGCCTCAATGCTAAAAATTGACATAGTCCCTTATGCATTCTCCGAAGGGGAACGCCTTTTTTTTAGCGCGATAGCGTTAAAAAGCTCGTTTCGCAGAAATTCCAGTGTTGACGTCGGTGATGGTTGTGAGCGAAAAATCATCATCTTTTCCATGACCAAAAAATCTAGAAAGATGCAAATAAAATAAATAATAAAAATCTGTGGGCTTGAGTGAGAATCGAACTCAGGCCGTCTGCGTGGCAAACAGGTGTTCTACCACAGAGCCACGCTATTTCTTGAAACTGCTTTGGAAAAAAAAACACTATGTGAATGTTATGTAGTGGAAGGAGTCTCCTTAATGCATGTAATGTTGCATGGCAGAAGCGTAGAATCGGGCCAGGCGTCAAAACATGTGAATTGCGCAACGAGTGGGTGTTTTAAAGGTCCACCCATTACAAAGCGCTCAGACATATTTAATCATCAGCAGCAGCAAATGCATCAACAAAGTGAACAGTGTGCAGGTTCGCATGTTGCCTTACGAACGTGTAGTGGGCCCTTCACTGATTCGCAAAAGGAAGAATTATGGCGTAGTGGGCACTTAACAACTGTATTTTCGGCAGGCCTTCTAGGATACTCGGAAACAGCCAATGTTACGCGCACAGTCATTCGTTTCCTTACGGCATGGTTGAGGCATGCACCGAGAACTGAAGCCAGGCTAGCAACTGAGAAGGTGATGTGCATTGCGGGGCCCAATTACGCTATAGTGTTCTACTCTTGAAGGCAAAGCTCAAGCGTCCTCCAAGTTTTCTTCCCAGTCGATTGTACTGATCCTCATGATTGATTAATGAACATTGCCACACGCCGTGCGGCGCTTGAAACGAGCTACCAGCAGTGTTTCTGGAATGGACGATATCAAAATAACCGCCACACTTGATCACCACCGATAGGCCCAGAAGTCATGAACCTTCACGGAGAGCGCATTTTGCCGTCGAGCCGACTTGCACAACGGAAGTTGTGTTGACAACGTGCATGGCGTCCTGGCTTAATTGCAACACACGCACGAGTGTTGTTTTGGCTGTGGAGTAATCCTTGGTCCATGGCTGTGACTTTGGTGCCCCAAGATCAAGCTGCACGTTCTTTGTGGCGCTGGCGGTGCGACTGCCGCTGATAGACCCCGTAAAACCCTATACTCTGACACAGTTTGGCGCAATTTACGTCGATTTTATCAGGATGGTGCAGTAAATCCAATTCGACGCACTTTGGCACAATCGGCGCAGGAATGGAATCCCTGCAATTATCTGCAATTTACCGTCTTGTGCGAGCTGATCCCATTTTATTTCTGCAAAGATTTTAATTTTAATCTCCCCACCTAACTGGCTACCATACTTGGCTGCGTTTACACCCACAGTGCTGTGGATATTCACAAGCTGTATGGCTTCCATGTTTACTACATACATATGTAAATGACAAGAGAGAGTGGCCACTTTTTTTCTGCATAACAAGTTGCCCAACGTGCATGCCTGTTCCACATCAGTGATATCACCAATGCAACTGGTAGACAAATCTGAGATGCTGAACACACTGAGCACTTACAACTCATAGTTCTGCTCCTCAGATTCCTGCAGCATGTCCAGTTCGTCGTTGGTCGCATTTGTCTCCTGGCTGTTCCGCTCCAGCTGCAGCAGCAAGCTCTCCCGCTGCATGGCCAAGCAGGGGTCAATCCAGCATAACCAACTAGACAACAATGGTACACACTAAAACAGGCAGGGACATTTCCTAACTACAGAGATTATTAGTGTCTTCTAAAGCCAGCCAGCACTGAAGACAATGAAAGCTAAGAAGAAAGGTTCAGGTCAAGTAATAAGACTGCACCTGAAAGATAGCTCTACTACTTGACGCAACTTTGCGTTAACAAGAAGCGTCAGAAAGTGTGACTGCATTTTCTTGCGCACAGACAAACTTCTTGTAAATTTTCCACGCATTTCGCTCAGCCATTGCTGTAGCAACTGCCAGTGTAATTTTACTTTGACGCCGTGTTTAACACTGGCTCTGCGGCATGAGACTTAGGATGGCCACTGTCTGGTAGCTGTCTGTATATCCATATATGGCAAGTATTGGAACAAAGACTATATTGCAGTTGAGGCAGATAAGAAACTGCCATTCTGCAGCTTCATTATTAATCATTAGATGGCGTAAGAGAGCTACAAAAAAAGATCAATGCCCTGTGTCCCCTCGCTATTCCGTTTTGTTCCTTTGGGGTTTTCTAGTCAGTGCTGATTGTTAGAAAAAGTATTTGCCAATTTTAAATATCCACTATTCGATAAGAGTAGTACCGAATCGAACAGAACACTATTCCATTCATTATTCGAAATTTTCGAATATTCGCACACCTCTACCCTAAAGGTAACTTTGGCTCCCCCGTCAACTTCTTTGTAATGAGGTTTGGGTGTACACCTAATCATGCAAATCCCTTTACAGCCTGATCCCATTGCCTACTAAACCATATTTCAGTTATATGAAACAGTGTTCAGAAGACCCAGCACTGGGAACATGTCACCCACCTGCAGCTGGAGGAAAGGCAGGTTGAACCACTTGTACAGGAACTTGAGGCCAAAACCATTGCGCAGTGATGACTCCGCATAACGGATCTGGGCACTGCCCGGGGGCCTGCGTGTGAACAAGAACCAAGCACATTTTATATACCGACTTTCTCCCCATGAAAGTCATAAAAATAGGGGGTGCGTCTTACACACGGGGAAATATGGTATACTATTTGAAGACAAGTCACGAACACTAGTAACAGTGAGGTAGTGTCGACATAAGGCACCTTTGGCAACAAGCACAGCACAAGATGCAACTGGTTCACACAATATGAAACATTTAAGTGTCATACATTAAGCATGTCTTAGTTTTCAATTTTAAACTTGCAAACTACCTCGACCTTGAGGACTTTCATAAAATTCATATGGCTACAATAGTGCCTCAGCATATCTGCAATTCTTCTTTTCCTATACAGTAAAAGCTCGTTAATTCGGATTTCACGGGACCGGGAAAAATGTCCGAATTAACCGAATGCCGAATTAACGAATGAACAGGAAAAACAACATTAAAATCAAGTTGGAGAAGCATACCTTTATTTGCTGAAGTATTTTGTAATGGTCGTCTGCGTTTTCACGCAGATTCCGGCTTACATTACAATTTTTCTTAACTTTTCCAAATGGCCAACAGCACGCAAACTGTCGGAAGTGCTCAGGCAAACGCCCTCTAATATTAAAAGCGCCTCCGAGACTTCCCGTGAGGTGCGATGAGGTCGCGACATCATTAATAATTTCTTGATCGGGCAGGAGACCAGTCGTGGCGACACAATCATCAATCGCGATGTAGTCCTGAAAGGGCCCCTCACCAGGTTTGACAATTTTGAGCTGACGAGCGCAATGCATACACTGGGCGTTCACGATCACGTCTGCCAAAATTTGCAACGCTACGCGCCGCAGAAACGGGTCAAATTTCAAGGTGAACGCTGCTTGCCCTTCTTCTCGCGGGCGCGCGCTTTAGAGAATGAGGGGATGACGTACATGAGAAAATGGCCCTACGTAGATGGTAGTGCTGTGACGTCGCTCCTCTACGTAGACGACTGTGCTCTGACGTCGCCAACAGTAGCACGTGGCACTGCCCTAATTATTTGACACGACATGTGTAGTTTGTGTAATTTGTTGCTTGAATAGATTAATAAAACTTGAGAGAAATAATGAGACACACAAAGCGAATGTGTGAGTCTTTTTCATTTTTTTTTCGTGAATTGCAGCAAGATGCGGGGCTGATGTGCCTCCCTTTCACATGCGTTCGTCTCCCCGCGGTTAGCGCATCGAGCAGACGCCAGCCCTGGAAACGAAAGTAATGTTCTGGCGCGTTCGAGCACTCATTATGCTCATTTATTCTACCGCGTCCAAGTAAACGTTAATGCGCCACTGGCTCATGATACCGCCACTCTCGTGCTCGTACAAATCTCTCAACTTGCATGCCCGTCCCGCAGAAACAGGCAGTACACCACAGAGAACGCAGACAAAACGCCCATGGCCGCTACATAAAAAAAAGGTAGCGGCCGTGCAACACAGCTCGCGTGCTCGGGCTGGCTCGGGCACGTCATGCGCACGTGACCATGCATGCGCATGACGTGTTCAAGCGTATGTGTCAAGTGAAGAGGGTAGGGAAGGGATTTGGCTTGCTAAGGCTACACGGGGCGAGTGGCAAGAGTTTGAAACTCGCCTCCTTGCATCATGGTTTCGCGCCGCTACAAATTATTGTTTTTCTCAGCTCGTAATGAACCGATTTGAAAAATTCTTGTGGCATACTGCTCTTCATTCGGCACACAACAACTTCGAGCGTCTAACTAAAATTTGCTATGTGGCCTGGTGAGGGGCCCTTGAAGGGTCATATCTGTGGGAAGGACAGCATCGAAGGTCGGGCAGTCACCGTCGGTGGACTCGGCTGACACCTCGTCAATGCCACTGTCGGCTACAGCCACATGCTCGGGCCTCGCACGTAAACACGGTTACAACGGGAAAAAACAAGAACTCCGCAAGAAGAGACGGTGCCGACACAACACAAGGGAAAATGGCATCGGAGGCGCAGTGGAGCGAAGAAGACGCCGACGTTTGGTGACGCTGCGATCGCCCCCACTAGTTGATGACGATGGCGATGTCACTCAAGTTTCGGTTTCGCCCCAGTGGTGCCAGCGCTGCTTTACCACACATTTGTGTAGCGGCAGCCGTCAGAATTTGTCCGAATTAAGCGGTGCGGAGCCCAATTCTGACGAATTAACGAAGGTTTGGCCCCATAGATTAACATGCACTTTGGCCGGGACCAATAGAGCCGTCCGAATTATCCGAATTTCCGAATTAACGGGTGTCGAATTAACGAGCTTTTATTGTATCAAGTTACCCTAGAATATTGGTCTTCACAGTTAAAACTGAGTTTTACAAAATGAAACCAATATACCTCATCAAAATTTCTCGCTTATAACCAAACCGTTCCCTGGAAGCTAATGGTACGCAATGTCCGATAAAAGCAGCAAAGAAAATAATGTAATAGAGGTCCCAATGCTGCAGCGCCCAACAAATATGTTTACCAACACATGTTCACTCACAAGCATTCAACTTCAAGCCAGATGGCCATCAAGCAACTCAGTTTACACCTGAAAAGAATAAGAATGGCAATAACGCACCGCTCTACGGATTCAACATAGAAGCGCACTTGGTCCTCGGTGATGTTTCGGTGGTGCTTCATGTCTAGATGGTTGGCCAGAACCAGAACTGGAATGTTGGCCGGAACCTTGGGCAGCTCGCGTTGCACGTAGTCAAAGGTCCTGGGAGCAAAAAAAGGCAGAATATTCAGCTTGTAAGGCAAGCAAGACACACGTACAAATGCTCAGTTTTTAAAGAAATACTAGCACTGCCAGAAAGATCCCGAACCATCTTTCTTTCTTTTTAAGGCTCAAAAACGCTTTGGAGCAAGTGAAAGGCATTTTTTAAGCATTTAGTATTACCATTAGTTCTTAAAAGGACCCTGAAATGGTTTTTGAAGTTTTGTCAGCGTTTAGGCTACAGTATCAGCAAATCATTCGCACCACAAATTAAGTGACGCACAGTATACCAAGGCAGCTACGGCAATTATATGTATACTCCCCTCAACTCATCGAATACAGAGGCGTCGCTGTCAACTGCAGCGCACCCTCTGGCAAAAGAGAAGTGCACGGAGTGGCGAGATCTGCTCCGCCATATGCCACCACACTACCAGCCGTTTTTATTTTATTCTGCTGTACGGTGACAATCTACAAAGGCATGTGGTCAAAAAAAAAAAGGTATTTGAGAACGATCACAGATAAGCATAAACTCGGGCAATGTGATTGCGTGTTTGAGGGGTGAAGTTACAGCCTCAGACACGTGTATGCTGGCGTTGATCGAATAGCGAGAGCCTGACACTCACTGCAGCGACTGCTCGCGAGATGCCTTACAAGTAAAGGGGTATTCAGACGGGGGGACAAATCCTTGGGGGATAAAGGCGGAGCCTAGTGACGTCAGCTCGTGAGGAGAATCCCTCACAAATGTCCCCCACTCACACGTACGGGGCGAACGGAGGGGGAGACCAGTGTTACCAGACTACTCGTGTGGCTTGTATCGCCCGTTTCACGAGCTGCTGATGGCGAGCTGCAGATGACCCCAACTGCAGACTGGACACTCACTGCAGACTGGACACCCACTGCCGCTCTCTGCAGGAGCAAGTGCAACAATGTGGCCAAACAAGAACCCGAAATTCCGCTATATCCCCCACCGCCGGGGGATCGTTTGTCCTGTTGGGGAAAAGGTCCCCGTATCCTCCGAGAAGTCGCGGAGGGGTCGCGCCCACTCACTAATCCGTGACGCCGCGGTCACGTGATCCGCAAACCCCCCGTGTCCTCCGCCGATTTCTCCCTAGTGTGAATACCGCTTCACAAGCCTTACACGATGTTGCAGCTTTACAAGCCACCAACTGCTAGATTTGCAGCACACAATTCAGCTTGGACAATTCATGGTGTCTGAGAAAAGAAACTTCGAGATAAACACAGTCACGCAGCTCATGTCAACACGGAGCATGTCATAACACAGGCAGATGACGCTCGCTGCCCACTCGAGGTTCAGTGACGTAGACTGGACTCACCCAATCAGATCTGTTGCCAGTGCTACGTGAGGAGGAACAATGCTACGTAAGGAGGAAGTCGGAAGTTGAAAACTTGTTCAGCTGAGCCGCTGTGACTTGTAGCGATTTGCATGATTAAAGTCTTGTAATAAATTACACAGATGACGCAAAGAGCTTAAATCAGCCTGCAAATGATTCTTAGGACTTGCTTTACCGGCTTAAAGTGTTTATACAAAATCGTCAAAACCGTTTCGGGGTCCCTGTAACGGGGCCCTGCAACACTTTTCTAAGTAACCCTCGAATAACCTCACTATCAGAGTTTATTGCTTCCCGAATCAACTGCCGCAAAACATTTTAGAATCCGTCAAGTACGAATGGAGCTACAAGAATTTGTCGCACACTCCAAGCGCTTTCTCTTTCCTTTTGTTCCAGCGAGCGTGCTGAAAGGTGCACAGGGGGAGGGATGACAAGAGGGCAAGAAGCTATGTACGTACGTCAGTGCACGTCGTGACCTTGAGCACTTTCTTGTTTTCTTTGAACATGCGCTCCCCTTTCAGTCTGATCACGAGAATGCAGGTGTAAGGGGTGGCGTGGGCACGTCGCGACATACTGCAGCAGCCGTGACAACTATGCAGCTCACAATGCTCAAATCAGCCAGTGGCCATGTTCATGTGCTTTTGGGTATATGACGTGGTTGATTTTGGGTATATGGTAAGGGTGTGCGAATATTCGAAAGTTCGAATATTTTTCTAATAGTGTTTGCTATTCGATTCGATTCGCACTGGACTTTTACTATTCGAACTATTCGAACTTCCCAAAAACAAATGCAGTCGACGTCCGATTGAAAGTGACCCCTTCAAATTTTCAATATGCTTCACCTCGTTACACTCTCGTATTGCGGCAAAGCTGCCTTTCAAGCTTCGTTACGGTCGAACTTTGCCAAGACAGTCTACGTCCGACTGGAAGTGGTCCCTAGATTTTCAATATGCTTCACCTCATCACACCCCGGTATTGCGGCAAAGCTGCCTTTCAAGCTCCGTTACGGTCGAACTTTGCCAAGAGACAGTCAACATTCGATTGGAAGTGGTCCCTAGATTTTCAATCTGCTTCACCTCATCACACCCCGGCATTGCGGCAAAGCTGCCTTTCAAGCTCCGCTACGGTTGCAAATGTATTAACTCGAGAAAACGCTGGTTCCAACATGGAGATGAAAGATGTGGGAAAGGTGGGGGGCTCAATTAATGCTGTTTTGGACCTGAAATTTGGGCAGGAAGTCAGAAAAATCGGAAGCCAAAGCTTTTTAGCATCCAAAATTTCAGATGTTCTTATATATCGACGTCTACGAGCCAGCTTTGGAACTCCGGACTTGAAGGGAGCACACCCTTGTCCGCCACATCAGTTGGGCTTCCACAGAAGTTGGAAGAGGAGGAGAAGCTGAGGAAATGGCATCTTTGCCTATCACGTGTAAAGTGTTGTCGGCAACACTTTGGTTGCACCAAATCATGTACATAAATACAATTCGGCCTCTACATTGCCTCATTCTTGATAAGACAACTATGAAACACCACCAGCGCTTCATCAATCTAGCAAAAAGAAACACTTTCATGTTGCTATCTCACAAGAACATACTTAGGGATTCTCTGCAACTTTTTTCTGCAATTCCACTTCGAAGTATTCGAATAATGTTTGAGAAATATTCGAAAATTATTCGAAAATTATTCGATTCGATTCGCACTGAACCTTTATTATTCGAATTCGCTTCGCACCCAAAATTTTGCTATTCGCACAGCTCTAGTATATGGCAACATGTGTCGAGAGAATAGCGAGTGATTTCTAGCTCACTTTGAAATTTAATTGTAAATTCCATGCCTCGTGCTGCACCATAATGATTGGCTCACATGTTCGCAAGAGCTTCAATTACCAATCGGCAGCATTCGGCACCAATCGGCAAAAAGTGTTGTAGGGCTCTCAAGAGAAAATGCAGTGAAGCGAAGGAAAGCAGAGAAGACATTGTTTGTAGTTTTTAACTGCAGTGTAGTGATTATGACAAAAATAGAAATTAAGTGGATGGAAAAACAACTTGTCGTCAGTAGGGACCAAAACCCACAATCTGTTTCTCTAACTTATAAATCAAAAGGTCAGGGTGTATACTCACCATTGCTTGGTGATGTCTAGCATCATGACGACCCCATTTGTGCCCTTGTACACATCGATGAACTCTGCATCCAATGCAGCCTCCTCAGGTACCTGCCATACAAGAAGGAAAGCTTTTTAATTTCTACACTAAATCAGAAGAAGCTTTATGGACAGTGAGTAACTGTGACTATAAAAATATATGCCTATTCACATTATTATGCAATGAACCAGTTCCAAGCAAGCAAATTTACT
Source organism: Rhipicephalus sanguineus (assembly GCF_013339695.2). Classification (NCBI taxonomy): domain Eukaryota; kingdom Metazoa; phylum Arthropoda; class Arachnida; order Ixodida; family Ixodidae; genus Rhipicephalus; species Rhipicephalus sanguineus. The sequence continues at coordinate 77,091,959 of NC_051176.1, forward strand.
GAAAGCCTTGCTGCATATTCTAAAAGCTGATGTACACACCTGTGCTCTAAGCAAAGGCACTGTTGCCTGTTGGTGACTCCCGAATTTAGTGTGAGATACCGACGTCTCGTACCAAAACAAAAAAAAAGAAAAATTACTGATGTCAAATCAAATATGTGAAGGTACAAGAAAAAAAAAGCAGTGTTTCCAAATATGGCGGAGGACCCTACCCATGGCCCCAGCACAGCCTACAACACTGGATGCTCCACTGGACAAGCCACTGGATGCCACAAGAGCACGCTTTCTGGAACAAGCATAGTCATGTTTCATGAGTGGCCGTTTGTTTAGAGATGACCAGCAGCTGTGCCAATAATGCGGTAGCTTCTATACTATTCCTATGCAGGGGGAGGGGGGGGCATAGGTGTCACTGTACAAGTGACTATACAGCTTTATACGAATGCGGAGCTCAAACTAAAGCTCAATAGAAAAGTGTCAATGATGTTAAACGACGTGGTACTAGAACAAAAAAGCAACAGCTGGGCTACTTTATAAACGTGGCACATTCAATGATGACAAGAGGAGTTGATGCACAAGTACCAATGCAGAGCTCAAGCTAAAACTAAACAGAAAATGTCAACAGAAAAGTGACAGATTAAGCATGCATCTCCTCCAGTTAACATGGCCTTGAGCAGTCAGGCACCGGCGAAGTGGGATTTCCACACGCTTTAAGGCTGCAGCTCATGTTATCTCAATAAAACGAGAAGCAACTCAACATTTTTGCTCACTTCCGTTTGCACTGTTCATCACCTCAGGTTGTGAAAGCCCCCATATATAAGGCCAATAAAGCTATTGATATTTTTATAGATGGTCGTATATTGCTATCACCGTCAGAGCTTCGCCTTTTGGGCAAAACGGTGACTTTTTCAATAAGCACCTTTCATGCAAGAGCATTTCGTCAATGCCCGGTGTTGAGGTATTTGCCACTCATTTAGCAGTAGGTGCAGTAATGAGGTTACAGTCACAGTGATGGCAAACTGCAGATTACCCTAATGTAATAAAAGTTTTGCAAGTACCGGCAAGTACAAGGCATAGGCAAAGCACCTTTATCATGAAATGCACTGTGAACTGTAAGTATCCCGTATTATATGGGTTCATTTATTATAACAACTGTTCCACCGACAGTCCTGAACACCACTGTGAAAATTACCACTAGGAAAATTATTTATGCAGTGGCAAAGGAAACCGTAAACAACTTAAAACTGTTACAAAGAAAATCTGCTGTCAATTTATATTCATGGTTTATACACAGCCAAAACTAGGCAAGAAAAAGCATGCCCAGAGTGAATTCAGCCGTCTATGATTGCCCCCAGCACATCAATTGCCCCCAGCCCACAGCCCACATAGCCAAAGGAAAGCTCAACACCCTCATCATCAAAAAAGAAGCTTCTTCACCTTTTCTTCTCACCTCAATCATGAATGACGCTGAAATAGTGAACCTCGACATCACCCTGTCATCACCCATGAAAAAGGAACTGAATTGGTATTGGGAAAACAAACCCATTTTTTGGTTGTTGCCATGTGAAAGTCATAATTGACCCAATCAGACAGGCGATTCTGTCAGAAAGTTTAGCTTTAAGTTTGTTTGGTTGTTTTACCTTTCTTGCATTGGTACTGCAACATCTTGGATGTAATTTTTTTCAATATTTTCATTTGTTGCGGTTGTATTAGTGAGTTGCACCTACCGTACAAATTTTGTTTCTGCAGCTTTGCTGCGTAATCTACATTCCTTTTTTTTTGTTTTTCCTTTCTGCTTACACTTGCTGATGTTTCTATACCTACGCCCCTTTTGCATGGGCCTCTACAGGCCCCTCCCCCCCCCCCCCCCTGCAGTAATCCCTAAATAAAAATAACCAGCAACAACCTCAAGTGAACACTTTGAACACCTGAGAACAAACGTGCAAGAAAAAGTTTAATGCAACAACCTCTTCTGCATGAAGACTCAAATCAATAACATTCTGCACTAACAAAACAAATCAAGGCAATGTGATGCATGCCTTTTCATGTTTTTTTCACTTGACATAGTTAACTGCGAAACACTCTTCTGTAATAGTTCCCCACATATAGCACTGTTCATAAAGCTTATTCAAAACATCACATAGTGAACAACCATACATAGGGCAACCCATTTTGGCACCCATGTTTTTTTTGTTTTTTTTTCCTATAGAGGTGAATGCATTCCACTTACAAAGTTGCCATGCAAAGTGGAATTGCAGCTATAATGCAACAGGTGAAAGACTGTGTAGGTATGTGTAATAACACCATTTGCCATGAAGGTATTCAACTGTGCTGGCTTTACATTGACTTGTGAACCAACAATGGCTGCAAGCCCATGAGACACTGCATTCTAAAATTGTACTGTTGGAGTTATCACCTATTTTACACAATTTTCTACACTGGAAGTAAGTGAAGATACACAAGATTGTACGGAACATAGCAAGCTGGTGACCTTGAAAAGGCAAGCACACCAATGGCAAGAACCCCCAAGCAAATGTGAAACTGGCCTTCGAACATGGCCGCCACTAATTGTTCGCAACATGCTTGCACAATACAGCATTGTGCAATTCACTCTGAGATAGCTTATTTGACTTTCCCAATCCTATACAGTTGAACCCCTTTATAAGAGGCACGCATGGGGGAGAAATTCTTGCCTGTTATATGAGGTGTCTCTTATAAGCAGGGTACTAAGTTATGCATTTTCCTATCAACCCTTACTTTCATGTAGCACGCTGGTGTCTCTTATACCCCACGTGTCTCTTATATCAGTGTCTCTTATAAAGGGGTTCAACTGTATGCCTATGCCCATGAACCATTCTTTTAAAGCTGGCTTAAAGAGAAGACACTAGGATTCCCTTTACAGTAGAACCTCGGTGATATGATTACGACTCGTACGAATTTCGGGGTGATATGAATTTTTCTGTGGTCGCGGCCAAGGTCCATTAGCCTGCAAGTAATGGAGTACGGTTGTTGTGAACAGATTTTCAACCCACAATGTTTGATACAAACGTATGCTACCATGCAGGTACGAACAAGTGCTGCCCGTGCTGATGCGGAAGACACAGCAATCACGCGCGAGCGCGGGAACCCAAGCGCGGGCATGCATGCCACGCTGCTAATTTGTCAGAATAGGCCACCAGCGGCAGGTCGTAGCCTCCGAGATTGTGCACGCAAATTTTGGAGGCCTTAATGCGCCCATCCTCCTTCGTGTGCCTTCGCGTTTAGATTACAGATGGCGTTTACATAGCACTCTTTTTTTTTTTCTTTTCCCAACGAGTTTATGCGCGCTGCTGTGCTCGAGGCAGCGTCATTGTACTGTGTTTACACATGCCTGCCACGTCAATGCAACCCATGTCCTCACAATCAGACATCCTATGAACGGTGGACGAGGACAGAAAGAGGAAGCAGACGGTCTTGGTGAAGGAGCCAGGCCTCGCAACGTCAACATACATGATTGTTGGGGACATGCACATCTGCCAACTGTCCGATTTGCACAGGAGACTCCCAACTGTACAGGCACAGCCGTGAATCGCTTGAAAAAGATCCCCAATAGCATCGTGATACGAAAATAATAACATCAAAAGACAACGGTTCTAAAATTTTCTGGCCTTCATCTATCGTGTGCAAAGCACTCGTTAAGTCACTTTCACCGCAGTACTCTGGTGTCATGCAGAAAAGCACACTAAGATTAGAAAGGGGGCTACCGCTGTCGCAGGTCACGACACATCTGGTTCATTAATTACACACGCGCGTGCGTGCCGTATATTTACGAGTACAAGTATGATCTTTGATGTCTAAAAGACGTCACTGCCAATCATTCAGAGTTGTTCGTGACGTTGCTGCGGCGCTGAGAAACAATAAATGAAAATGTACGCCAGCTTTCTATTGTTGCATACTAATTTTCCATGTTTTCTAGTGATACGAATTTCGGATGATACGAATATTTTCGGTGACCCCACAAGATTCATATCACCGAGGTTGTATTGTAATTGGTTTCCAATACGACACCTCTTGTTCCATGTAAAAAATGTATCTGAAGTACTTTTACGCGTACTGTATAGTATTACGTGTGGCAACAATTCAATATGCAGCAGCAATACAGCTTCACACCATACAGTGTGGAGCTGCATTAGCACAAGAAAATGATGGGGCTTCTTGTGTACCAGCACACGAGAAGCCTCACGAGCTGCAGTCAACACCACTACAGTTGCTCACCCCTTGAGCGTCAGCCATCGAGTTGTCCAGTTTCAGACCCTTGATGGGCTTCCGCTTCTTGCCTTTGTCCACCACATCCCAGACCTCCACCTTGACAATATCATCAGTGGCCTTGTAGCTCCACTGTATACTGGCCACCTGGGAAAACGACACCACAATGTGAAAAAGGAAATCTACGGTACCTCCGACTCAATCCTGCTTGTGCCAAAGCCCACTGGCATTACTTGTACCATGAGCTGGCCGCCTAAACCAGTGCAGTCAGCAGTGACAGAAAGGTGCCGATGGCCACACTTCCTGTAATCAGTGCACTAATTTCACTTCAATGTTGAGTGCCCTAAAAAAACTGGCTGAAAGAGCATCGCAATACTTATGAATGCCCAAAGCTACAGAGAAGCCTTGTAATGAGTATCACGTAAAAGTGTTGCCAGACAAACTGACTTGGAACATGGCATCACAATTTGGGGCCTTTGAAGATAAGTACTGAGTGCTAAAGTGTGAAACAAGACAGCAGATTCAAAAGAACAAGGACAAGTGTGTCATGCTGCACTGTTTAGTAATATGGAAAACTAATGCGTCCACTCCGCTACCCTTTTAAGATGAGCTAAGAAAGGAACAGAGGTGACCTCTGTTCCTTTGACACATTGGTTCACCTGCATTTACGTTTTACAATCATGAATTTACCCTAAGGCTTTTAGAACATTTTTGCATAAAGAACGAGAAAAAAACAACTTCAGTTTCTTGCTGAGAATGTCTAGTATATAACCATTTGAAAATATGCACTAGTCACTGGAGTTCAAGAATGAATTTTGGGGCAAATACAGAGAATACAGAATGGGTAAGGGCCCCTTTTTTTATTCTGTTTTAATTGTGTAGTTTTCTACAGGAGCGCAAGTCTACTGTCCAAGAAAACCAACTCGGCATCAAGAGAGCCAGATTACTCTTTTTTTTACGGTAACATTAAAGTATACATACTACCAGTGATGACGCAAAGAGACCAAAATAACAGTGCTATACAGTGTATACAATAACCCAAATTACTTTTCTGCATTATGGAAGGAGGTGCAGCCCCAGTAAAATCAGGTGGTAAAAATATTTTGCTCGAATAAAATAACCTTCTTCTCACCTTGCATGTCTATACGATTTCAATAGACAGATTACAGCCAATTTTATTGTTCTTTTTACTCCAGTGTTTCACAGGAGAAAAGATGTAAAAGCAGAGCTAGAAGGACATTTCATGATCTCAGTCGAAGAACCTACTGTGCAAAACCAGAAGTTCCAAAAAGTTGCATTATTGAAGTCAGGTGAATGTGGATTTCAAAAGTTCACACAGACAGTTCAAAGACTTCTTAGGATCAGAAGAGAGTAATGTATCGTATTCAATTTGGCCTGAAAGAAAGAAACATGCAATTTTCTCACAGCCTTCCACATTGTTTCTATGGCAAGAAATGTATGGAGTAGAAAGTGTCAATCGGTTTTAAAAGGTCACATGCAACTAAGGCCAACAACGCAAGGTACCATTAAAATAAAGTTCAGAGTCATGTGCATAAAGCATCTGCTCCACAAAGTACCTAGAAACTTCGTATATATATTACATATACTGAAAGCCAGAAATATTCTATACTCTAGTAAGGTACAAAAACCATGGATGCACTTTCATTAGGCAGCAATGTTCCCATGAACATAACAATGCCAGCAACACAGAAGAATTCTATTCATTCACTTGTAAACAAAAGCAGAGCAACAAAATACAGAGGAGGTTCCAAAGCTTTCAAAAATGCACGGGAAATTTTGCAAGAATGTCTTCAAAGTGAAGACATTCTTGCAAAATTGAGATCAATTTCTCTTTTTCTTTCTTCAAACTTCTCTTTCTTCAAGATTGAGAAGAAACTCAAATTAAAAATATAGTTGTATGCTTCAGCTACTTCTAGTATTAGATAACGAATTAGTAACATGAATGACCCTGGCTGCAACTTTCAGTAATTTCCGACATGAAATGCTGCCTGTTGTTGTACTAAAATTTGCTTTTAAAATACGCAACCAGATGGCACCTGACTATTGACAACAATACAAAAGGATCAAAATCGGAGCAGCCGGAAAAATACGGGAGGGGACAAAGGTGCTGCAAGGGATGCAACTGTGGTATATTCCCTAGAGAGGGCTCAGCAGTTAAATTGTGTCCTGGCAGTATGGCGTTACTTTTCATATTGTCCACCTGTATACATTTAGCTTCATGTTTGTCTTCTCTCCAAAATCAACAAAGCTGCAAAAACAAAACTGTGAATTAAGAATTCACCCGCTCAGTCCAATGTGCCTCACTAAACCTGATCAAAGCTAATACTGAAGACTGCTCTCTAACAATATTTGCAGCTAAACATATCAGAAAAATGGAAGTGAAATTCAGGAATCTGTCCAGACAGAACTTTTACATAGACGAATGTCCAATTCAGCGCAACACCTGCAGTGTCCTTCTCACCTGGATCTCGTCACTGGGCAGATACTCCTCCTTGAATGGTTGGCCCTGCAGGCGCAGCAAGAGACACGACTTGCCCACATTGCGGTCCCCCTTGATGACGATCTTCATGTTGTACTGGACACCTCGAGCAAACCGCTTCTGCAGGCTTTGCTCCATGGCTTGCATGCCAGACGGGGGCTGGTGCTTCCCTCCACCAGCGGCTCCCCCTCCACCATCGCCGCTGTTGCCCACTAGCTTCTTGAAGGCTGTGAGCATCTTGCCAGAACTTCACAACTGCTGCTCTGCCAAGAGGATGGCACCGACCTGTGGCGTGAACCCAAGCAGTGTATACATTAACAGCGGGAAATCTGTGGATTCCATTGAGAAACACACAGCCAAAATTGAAAAGACACTTAAATAAGGTAAATGCTGACTTAACAACTGTTCAATTTAAATAAAGAAAATAAACATAAGTGCAAATCTTTGTGCATGGCAACAATCTATCGCATTTTTTTTGCTCCCATATATGCCAGCACAGCTCATTGTTGAAGTGTTAATACGCAATGTTCTGATAATAATTTTACTAACTAGCACATTAATAGTTCTACCCACTACTCTTTACTCTACAGAAAGAAATTTTACAAGTGCTCTCAACCATAACCTCCCGGCTAGTTTATTTTCCAATCAGCATAGCCTTGGGCCTTCCAGGAAATGCAAGTGTACATCAGGCCAAGTGTAAATAATGGTCTCATTGTCTTTTGGCTGAGCTATACGTTTACACAATCAGCTGCGGTGACTCCTTACATCATCTCTCTGCTGGCCTTACCTTTTCCTATAGTTACCCAAGACATTTTCAGAATGTTTTCACTACTGGCATAATGGCATCCCCAATGGCGTGCACCAAGAGCAGCAAAAAAGAAGGTTGAAGCAATTACTAAACAGCAAGTACGGAATAAGTAATTTTGTGCGTTGGTGATAAACAAGTGAGACTAGCTCAGTTATTAATGAAGCATCCCTGAAGTGACAGCCCACCTGCTCCGACTTCAAGGCCCACTTAACACCAAGAACAAAAACAGCCCAGACCTGTTGCTCACAAAGAAACTGAGAGACAATCACAGTGGCGAGACAATGGCACGTTACGGCTGTTTACCTCAGGCAGCAAGATAGACTGAAGGGCATACAAGACGGAGATAAGCTCGAACTGTCACGTTTGTCACGTGCAGAGCAGCAGTTTACAGGAGATGTGACAAGGGTGCCCTTGAGCCACGATATGGAAAGCGATAAATATTAGTGATAAAAAAAAATTAATTTTCCAGATTAAACTTTCATGCTCTTACTTTCGATATCTCTGAAATTTCATCACACTGAGAGCATACAAAATGAGCAGTAATTTTATACTCACAAATTCTTTTTCCAGGTATCAATGCACATTTTAATTTAAGCCTGCACATGCTATTTTATGAGAGTGGTTGAAACACCAGACACAAGCAGTAAAAATTATCTGGCCAAATAGACGGGACCCTTAAACCCTTTTTGAACACAGTCAGAAAATGCTGCCGATAGGTATAGTCGAGAACCCCGTGAACATGCGAGCCAAACATTATACCACAGTACGTGGCACGGAATTTACAATTTAATTTCAAAGTGAGCGCTAGGGATCGCTCACTCTTCTCCCGACAAATGATGCCATGAGCAGCGACATCCTGGAGCCATGCTCTATAGTGTTAGAATTACACACAATATAGAATTACACCACCAGGCTCATGATCACACTGAAAGTGAGGCGCGCGTTCAAAGAAAAAAAAGAAAAAGTGCTCAAGGTCATGATGCATGCTGACGTAAGGACGTAGCTTCTTACCCCCTTGTCGTCTCCCCTGTATAGCTTCCAGCTCATTCACTCGGACGAAATGAGTGAGAAAGCGCTTAAAGCTTATGGCAAATCCCTGTAACTCCGCTCATACTAAGTGAATTCTAAAAATTTTTACGGCAGTTGATTCGTCAGGCAATAAAATTCGATAATGAGGCCATTCGATGATTACTTCAAATGTGTTCTGCGCCCCTTTAAGTCACATCTCACAAGCACAAGAAATATTTTAAGCCGAGAAAGTTTCTTTGCTACATATTCTTTCTTTAGCATTGTAAATGGCTAGAACTTTCCTCAGGTACTAGTATCCATAACTTTTGTAAATTGCCTAAAATTTTAAAAAATTTGGATCCATGTATGATTATTGGGAGAAATTTCCCCATCTGTGAGACTGACCTCAGGTGACGTGATTGTCTAGCAGAAAGCAGTGCCAGCAAATAATTAGTCTAAAAAAATGAACCTCCATAAAAGGAGAAAGTCATTGGTAGTTTTAATTCTATTAGAACTACTTAGAACTACCATTCCCTGCTGAGAGTCCTGATGAAAGTTTGCGAACACTGGATTAGAGTTGAGTTATCAAATAATATGCTCAATGCCTAGTGGCAATCTTTTACTACTTGGCTGCCATGTTCCTGCACCTAATAAGTGGCACTGCTTAGAGAGACGATGTGTGCTGAGATGAATATAAATGTGGCATTTCCATCAACAATATTGCCAACTATTTTTTATTGTTACATTTCTTGAGGAACACCGACTACTAACAAGAGCACAGCATGGGTTTCGACGTGGATATTCAACCACTACGCAACTGGTTGAAACCATCCACAATTTCGCTACCGCACTAAATAAAGTGGAACAGCTAGATGCCATTTTTATGGACTTTCAAAATGCCTTTGATAAAGTTTCGCATACAAAATTACTTCATAAATTGCAATACAGTCGAAACCCGCGATAACGAAATCCCGAGGGAACGAAATTCTCACCGCAACGAAATATTTTCGGAGCACCGGCGAACGCCCATAGGAGTCAATGCATTTCGTAACTCGCGACTACGAAAGATATTCATACCGCAGTCCCTCATTAACGAAATTTTTCAAACATGAGTGCACAAATAATGGAGTTTCGTTCGTTGGCTTGGCTCTGTGCTTGGCTTTGTCGGCTTTGCGCGCACATGGTCGCGTGTGTGGAGCCATTTGTGGAGCGTTTGCTTGATGCAACGTGAACCTGTGTGTTGCGACTGTTGCGACTGCTTCGTCCGATTTCGCTGCCTGCGAAGATGCCACCTCCAACGAAAAAGCGGAAGTTCATCACGCTGGAAGATAAGGCTGCAATCATCAGTGAGGTGGAAAAGGGCTGAAAAAAAAATTGACATTGCCGAAGAATTCGGCGTTGCATGCAGTTCGCTGTCCACGATTCCGCGCTGATCCACTTGATGACGGTACTGGTGAGAGCGCGGTGCCGCCGTCACTGACCAGTGCATGGGGAGAACTTTGTGCCGTGGCAAACGAGATTCCCGATCGAGAGGCATGAAAATGCTGCATGGTAAGGCCCGCCAAAGCAAACTTACATACTTTTGGAAATAAAATGTGTTTTTTGTAAATTCCATGCTGTTTTTGCTGCATTCTCGTGCCAACGAAATTCCCGCAAGAGCGAAATTTTCTGCTTTCCCCGCCGATTTCGTTATTGCGGGTTTCAACTGTACATATAAAAAAATTCAAAACTGATATTATGGATACAAACATACCTTCATAACAGACAACAATTTCCTTTCACTCAATGACACCTGCTCAGGGAAACATCCTGTTTATTCTGGCGTACCTCGCGGACCTCTATTATTTCTTTTATTTATAAATGACAATCACTGATTGTTCTGTAAATGTAAAGCTTTATGCTGATGGTTATGTGTCATATACAAAAATATCATCAATTGGGGATCAAATAAGGCTGAATAATCAATTTTCAGTTTTCAGTTTTTTCTTGGTGCCAGGAATGGCATATGGAAATTAATTACCACAAAACCGTCTATATGAAAATAACACTAAAGAAAAATCCTTTATGTTATCAGTACGGCACTAATAGCGTCACTCCAACAGAAGTTGCAGAATACAAATACCTTGGATTATGGATAACCAATGATCTAACCTGGAACAAACACACTGACATAATTACAGGTAACTGTCTTCGTAAACTCTTTCTTTTTAAACGATCCTTATAAAGTATTATACCTCACTTGTATGCATGCTAGCATATCAATTCGCCCAATGTTGGAATATGCTGTGATAATATGGGATCCATTCACTAAACACAGTATTAATCAACAAGAAAAAGTGCAAAAGAAAGGCCTATGTTTTATTTATAACTCCTACGGTTGAATATCAGTACCTGAGCTATTAATGAGAAGTGGCCTACAATACGTTGTGAAAAGAAACCGCATTTGCCACCTAAAGTTTTTCTTTCAATTAATAAACGGCCATTTAAATGTTAACACTTCAGGTATCCTTCAGTACTCTTCCGGTTACGCCACTCACAAGTGACACACTAAAATGATAACTCCTCCAATTTCACAGATTAACTGCTACAAGTATTCATTTTTCACTAGAACTATTAATGATTGGAATAACCTTGCAAATGATGTATTATATAACGCACTATCATTGTTTGAAAGCAGCCTCACTTAAAACCTCGTTTGTTATTGCACTGTATAATTCGTTTTAATGTAATTATTGTGTTATTATGTTATTCTGTAAATTTATTCTAATAGCGTTTTTAACCACTCCTGTATATCACATTGTACTTATTCATTCATTGTACATGTATTGTTTGTTTAGATGCATGTAACTATTATTATCGAACATTTTTCCCACCCTGCCATGATCTTTCAAATGAAAGATTGCAGTATTTATAAATAAACAAATAAATAAATAAATAATAAAGGGACAAAACGCAATTCTACACTGAATTGCACAGCACCCGAAACAATTTTTGTTTATTGTGAATCTGAACTTTATCACAAAATGAAACATCGAATTTTTCCTGTGGTCGCTTTTTGTCATTACATGTTGGCTTCATGTGTTTGTTGCATTTCTGTGCTTTAAAATTATTTGGCTTCGCGATCACATTTTCCTGTGGTCGCTTTTTGTCATTACATGTTGGCTTCATGTGTTTGTTGCATTTCTGTGCTTTAAAATTATTTGGCTTCGTGATCACATTTCATTGTCACAATCAAACATCAAAATGGTCCACACTAGCCACCTGATGATCACCAGCTACAATATACATCATACCATCTCAGTGGAAAGCAACCCACCTTCCCTGGCCAGGAACTCATGTGACCGCTGTCATAGAACATTTCCATCAATAGTCATGATACCCAGGCACTTTCTTTTTACTGAAGTAAGTGAATCTTGATATTTCGAGTGCAACAGAAGCAAATGATGGATTACAAAATATAAGCCCTTGTTGTTTCTGGCAGTTAAAAAAAAAAAAGAATATTGACACACTCGTCCATATTCCCAGCAAAAATGACCGTACCAGTAATGCCAGATCACTGAGTGTTCGCCGAGACGTGACAAATAGTGCAATGTGGTCATTACATTACCTCATGATTTTCACACTTGTTAAGCTGCACTCTGAAGTCCCATTAGAGATGTGAAGGTTAGTGCTAGTTTGGTCGCGTTAGTACATGCTGAAGCTAAATAGAACAGTGGATTTGACACGATGAAAGAGCAGAAGGATGAGCGGAGTGCCTCATCCATTCTTCAGCTCTTTTGTCCCGTCACATGTGCTGTTATTCAGGAGCTGTTACCCTTAAAGATTCATTTTTACTTTTAAATGTTTGTCCCAGTACACTGACATCAGTAGAGAGCAGCTTTTACCTGAACTCTTTGTCCACAAGCATGCAATCCCATTATTTTTGTGCTATCATACTACTTGCTCAGCATTCTCCATCAAACCCTACTGAACTGCATACCATGATCACAGCAACATCACAAGTGATTGAGGGAGGGGGGGGGGGCAGCAGGGCAATCAACTGCATATACAGTGGCCAGACAGTGAAATGAAAAGTGCCCTCCTTACTCGCTCCTACCAAACACTTGTGATGCAGTTGTTTTTGCTTCCTTATATCGATTCCCAGATTCCTGCTCAATATGTATGGCGCAGTCTCTGCCATTTCCACATATCCAGTGCCTCTAAATATCCTTAGCATGAAACACTAAAGAACACAAATAAATCCATAAATCCTGCTTCAAGACTTGTAATCTCTACTGGCAGTGCAGCTAGCTGCCATCTTGTCATCAAACAACACAACCAGCTTGCAAATAGAAAAAAGGCGGTAGTGTGTGGCACACTGGGTAATACTGTACATGAATTTCCTCGACATCCATAGTCTTTACGAGCGACATGCAAGACCACAGCAATTGACTTGGACGGTTTCAGGTACTCATTCTGTCAATTATTATGCTCGCAAGCTTACAATAACTTTGTAGAAGAGCTCTAGGTAACTTGTAGCAAACCATGGTCAGTTTAAGCTGTTTCCCACTAGTATTGCTGTGACAATAGCACTCCAACAAATCTCTAGCTGTAAGAGTGAACCAGTATTTGATCTGTTATTTACAAAACAGTTTTTATTTTATCCGCTCAATGGTCAACTATGCAATCACGTAATTTTAACCTAACTAGTCATTACACTGAGAAGAAAAGCTATCACTCGGATGGTGCCAGGTATTCCTATTCAGTACTACCAACACAAGGCACATAAATTATATAATATACACAAAAACAGTCCACTTAATAGTTCTGAAAATGTGCACTCTGTTTACATTAAAAAATTTATGTCCTTACAAGTTGTTACGAAAAACCCTGAGCATGTGGGAATTGAGAGTGCCCTCCCCTTCGATTGCCTTGTTCCCCAGCTAGCGCGTTGTGCCAGCCCTGCGTGGCTCGATCACCGGGGGCCGCCCTTTAGCAGCAACATGGCAGCCAGGGCTTCGATGCCAGGCCTTACTGTCCAGCGCAAGCCATGCTTCCCCTTCCCCGGCGCTCAGACATCAGGGTGCCGTACGCCGCACAGCACACTAGCTTACATCACTGTGCCACGCCCATCCTCGTTGGCCACCAGTGACAGCCCCCTCTCTACCTGAGCTCATCAGCGTCTGGCGTTTGCTTGCCACAAGAGATGCTTGCACACCTGCAATGGGAGAGATACACGCTGCCTTTGCAGGCAACTTCTCATTCGCGCAATGGTGGTCCCCTTTGTGTGGCAGCCATAGCGTTGCAAAGCAAGCGTGCTCAATCGGTCTTGCTGAGTCCCCCTGTATGGCCTGCAATCCCGCGATTGTCGCACTGTGCTGCATCTTGGGTTAATAAACCCGTGTTTGTTGACAACCTGCCTCGAGTGCCTTTTCTACACCATGCCAGAGTCGACGAACCCGGCTGTAGCATCTTTGTGCGCAATGGTGGTGGAAGAGTGTTGCGTCTCATCTGGGTCATGCTCTTAGGGTAAGCCTTGTGCAAACCTATCTCCACAAGCAATAGCAGGCATTTACAAATTCTAATCCTTTGACATTACAATGCAAGCATGTGACCTCACGAGTCACAATCAAATAAAAAAGTTTCAACATTTAAGTACCAAATGGAGATAAGCATTTTATTGCTGCATCATACACATACCTGCATGTATTGTAAAGATACGTTTTTCTGCAAATTACTATAAGGAAGCTCCAGGTCAAAAGCAGTCATCTATATATCTATATATGAGAAAGGAAAAATTGTTTTTTTGCAGTAATCATTGCACTTAATTTTTATAGTTTGTTGAACAAAAAAAACGCTGATTTCTAGAGACTGTAAGAATTCATTTTTATTTAGGCCATCAATATTCTATTTAACTCATAATAAGTTTTATTATGATATTTTACTTTGTCATAATAAAACTGACTGATTAATTGAGTGATTGAATTGAAGTTGCAGAAAACTTCCAAGATAACAAGAAAAAAGTTTTTCACATTTGTAACTCAGTAGCAAATAACAATATCACAATTCAACTGCACCTATTACAATGTCTGAAGTGGACAAGGTTGTATTATATATCACTATTTAGTATACCCCAATTTGATAGCATTATATGGTCTAACAAATGCAGTTTAAAAGACTGAGACATCTCATTTTGGTGAACAGCTTTGCATTTGTAAGCTATGTGAGTAAAATTTTTTAAACTTACCTAGTTGTGGTGGTTCTTGTAAAAAAACAGCACAAAAACAAAAGAATTTAAAATTTTCTCAAATATTGCAAATACTGTTCACAATTTCAATAACTTCCTTAGGAGATCATTTCTGCATTTTACACGCATCTGAGTAGGAAACTTGAGTTATCTCTAAGCTAAAGTCCTCTTAAAAGTTGTGCACGCCCTAGCAAGCTGTGAGGACTGGTGCCATGCCAACAAACAAAGAAATAGTGGCCACAAAATCTGAAAGGAGACATTGTGCTAAGGGGAAAAGCAAACATTCCACTCACTGTACCTGTGTTATTAGGTCCTTTGCAACTACTTCTGAGAAAATATATTAAACTAAAGGAATTGTGATACCATTCCTGTGTTTTCACTTGTAAGTGTGGCAGACCCCATTAAAGTCAGAAAAGTGCAAACAAAAAAAAGCTGGTATACTGAGCACTTAGTATGCCTCGCTCATGTGCTTGTACACCATGTCATGTTTGTAAACATGACATTGTGAACTAATGACATGGAAAAATAATTTAGTAATCGTATGCTGTTAACCAGCCCTAGAGGTTATTGTTTTTGGTTGTGTTGTAGTGCTATTTTCTGCTCATTGAGCTGCATAAATGTGCATGCAAAAGTAAAAGCCCCTAAAATTTTTCATACCACAATTGGGAATCATGTTTAGGGCATAGCCATAGGCCTAAAAAACATCCTCAAGAAGAAAAACCTTTGGTAGTAAATGAAATGATGATGGTCACCATCAAAGTATGTTACTACAGTCTCGTACTAAGTACAAACAGAACGCCACCTGTAATGCGCAAATGTAACGGTCTAATGTTTGCAACTAAGCATAAAAGACACTTGTAGACAGCACTAAAACTATGGAATTGAACCCCAAACAGTGTTTAAGAGCTGTACAAAGGCCCTCAATTTGGGTATCAGGATGACACAAAAGTTGCATGCAATGGCAGCAGCCATTGCATGCAACTTTTGTGTAATCCTGATACCCAAATTGAGGGCCTTTGTACAGCTCTTAAACACTGCTCACACTTTGTATAAAAGTGGTGTGAGTAAATTTAAGTACTGAAATATTCAAAATATTTTAAGATAATACCAGATAATATGAGAGCTAAATCAAGAGTGTCTCAGCTAAGTATTAATGCAAAACATTTTTACTTGGTGCCTCTGGGTATTTTGCCTAACAGACGTGGTTTTCTACTGTATTCAGTTAACCAATCTCTATACTTATACAATGCTTGTCACCATACTTCAGGGTTCATTCTCTTTGCCACGATATCAGCACATAAGACACGTACTTGTTACATAAACACTTGTGACATGGTAAAAAATGTATTCATTTCACTAGTTAAAAAACAGCAAAGCAAAAGCCATCATATGCTACACTAACATTAAACATAGCAAATATTTTAACAAGATCAGAAAAAGCTATGGTAGCCTTCCATAAAATTTGTACAACACAGACAAAGAAATACAGCAAATGTTAAAAAATGGACAAAAGCAGTTAATTTTGAAAGCATGACTACTGCCTGAAATATAAACTATAATAAAAACTGATTACTCTGAACCCTATGTAAAGTAAAAGCACTGCTTAATGATGAGAAAGTCACCGAATGAAAAGTAAAGTTCTAAAAAAATGACTATGACACGCTCAGGTGACCAAGTGAAAGGACAAAGAGAAAAGAAAAACATGACCTTTAAATAAGGCTATTACAAGAACAGCCTAATCAAACAAAATGCCCAGTTTCTGTGTACATTATGCACTGTCCCTCATACAGTGCTCTGCAGCAATATTTTGCTAAAGTTAAAGCCTTTGCAGATATGACTGACAGATAAACCTGCCCTGTCTATAAATAGGTCTCTTATAACATTCTAGCCAAATTTTATCATCTCCCGCACACAACAGAGAAAGGCAGTCTCCTCGTGTGCTTTGACCATTATCATGGACAGCTCGAGTCCCCCACTATCTGTCGGGCAACTTGCCAATGTAAGTGTTCGGCAAACTGTAATTGGCCAGACTCCTTCGAACACTTTCAACTCACAAAGAGCAGGAGTTGCAGTCCACAGAGTGGTGGGGAAAGTAAGCGACCAAAGAAAAAGCACAGAGGCAGACCACAGATAGCGGGGTGGCAAAGAAAGTAAAGTGAGTCAGCTGCGCGTATAAAATTGTGCCCCACACGAGAGGCTAAAAGAAAATTTGCAGAATGATACTGAATGACTGGTTAGAGCATCACCACCTCTGACAGGTAGTCGCAACTCGCAACATAATAGAAATGAGCAGTAAAAAAAAAAGAAAGAAACCTAGAATGTGGTGATGGGAAACATTCTGCTTTTCGTCCACTAAGAAATACACATTGTTTTGTAAATGTCTTTGCAGGAAAAGGTTTGGAAGTTACAGATCCCTTCATACCCAGGAAATATTTTGAAGCAAGTTTTACTAGGTCAATAAAATGTATTTCAGGGCCTCTTATTTCGGAGAAGAAAAAACAAGCGGACAAATGTTCCAGAATTACCACAGCATTTACTCCACAGCAACGTTAACATTATTAAAAAGATATTCAAATGACACTCCACAAAGGTTGCTGCCTCCATTTTGTCTTCCCCCAAACTAATCACGAAATTTTTGTGAGAATGGGGAAGATCACTCTTAATACCACACTAAATAGTGGAGCAAATCAATTTCACAAATAGCTATGTATGGCGGTGCCAAGCCTAGTCTGTACATTTATGCAGAGTGCAATTTCTTTCACGTAGAACCACCACTGTAGCCAAGTACTGCTTCTAAATGCTTTCCACATTTTTTTAATCACACCACCACAATGGCCAATGCTGACGGATATTCAGATTTATCCATGAAACTGAAGCCTTGAGATGAGACTTGCATTCTCCCTACACTTTTGCTCTCTTTCCTGCTCGCGTGTGGGCCACACAAGTGCTAAATTCTCACCCGTAAATTTGTTTAAAGGGACACTAAAGACAAATAACAATTTATGTCAGGGTGAAAGGTCAATCTGTGAGAACGTCTAAAATGTCAATAGTATCAACAGCAGTGCTCTACTAATCTAGAAATTAAGGTAAATGTAGGACACGATGTGCGCCACGAGTGGGACATTTTGGAAATGATTCCGATGACGTCAAGAGTCCCGAGAACAATTAACCACTTGTAACCAAACTAGTTGCAATAAAAAAAGCTTCCGTGCATCACAAGACATAATAAAATGCTGCTTGTAAAAAAATCAGATAGAGCTTTTTAAAAGATAGAGCCAATGTAAAAAAATCCGAGCCTTTCTCACATAGTCAAACTTTAATGCATTACAAAATATAACAAAAATGTTATGGCACATGCATAACTGGCTTCTGTGATATGCACAGCAGGCAAAAATGCATGAGCCATGTCTCTGTATACCAAATGTCGCACATACAACAAGACATTACCATTTTCTGAAACAGCTTTAATTTAACACTGCATCTAAAACTCCTGCTGTGTAAGCTACTCTCTCGGCACAATCAGCACACAATTCTGAAGACTAAACGAAAGCCACCCACCTAGTCCCCAAACACCAAGAAATTAAAAATTGTGTCTCTACTAAGTTTTATATTTCTCTTATATGTTAGCACCAGCCAAGGGACTGGATAGGCTGAATGAACTTGCCATCTTCATATGATATAGAGTGCTGTAAAATACAACCTTTTGCATAGTACAGTTTTAAAGTCCTACAGAGTAAAGGAATGTGGTTTGTGCATACGCTACAAGAGAAGGTCAGGAAAATGCAATAATCTAACAGTCCATGTCATATTGTTGCAACTGACCATGTTATATTAAACAATTACCCCCCCCCCCCCCATGTTATATTAAACAATTACCAACTAGTAAAAAAAAAGGTTAATGTTTGAGATTGCATTTGCCAAAACCACACTCTGATTACGAACGAAAGAAGGGGAATGGATGAGGGAACTTTTTTTTTTTTTATTAGACACAACCATACGAAGGCAACAAATAATAAAGCCAAGGAAGGCCTAGGGTTTGTTATTTGTAGCTTCTAATTGTGGTGTAGTAATTAGTGGATATAGGGAAATGAAAGTGGACGTCAAAACAACTTGCTGCCACCTGCGGATCAGACCCACAACCTTCACAAAGGTTGTGGGTTTGGTTTCCACTGTCGGCCAGGTGTTTTCTTGTTCACTTTTATTAGAAGGCAACTGTCACAAGAGAGTTGCTTGTTGGATGAGTTGATACATATTTGCACTCAATAAAAACCACAAAAACATGGAAATAAGAAAAAAAACCAAAGGCAGAAAAGAGAGAGTGACACAGAGGTGGTTCTGTATCCCTGTCCCTTGTTTTCTGCCTCTTGGACTTTTCCTATTTCCATGTTTTTGGGACTTTTTTTCGAGCGTAGCAACTGTCACAGCCTGGGCATGACACATGGCGTTGAAATCAGCAACACAATGTCATAGCCACTAGGCTGGGTCAACTAGCCCAATTACATGTGCTAATTGTTTACAGAGAAGAAATAGTAGATGTGTGAAGCCCAGCAAAAGGTGTACAATGCTGCCGCATTGTTGAAACTGAAGGAGTTTAAGGACATGTATTGAGACAAGTGCTACGCATTACAATTGGATTGCTTGTAAAATGAGGGTGTGGTGCATGACACGTAACACAAGTGAGAATTACAGGATTTAATAAAAGCAAAGCACTGTATGCCCAAGAAGATATTTCGTTGCATTGGGTTATATTTTCCCATTCTTCCGGTTTCCACAAATGTGTTCAATCTCTTCCTGCCAGAACCACAGGTTCATTTGACGCGCTTAATTATTAAAGCAGTCATATTTATACCTAATTTCCCTTCACCCAAACAAGCAGTAAAAACATGACGCTGGCTCTAGTCCAAGACTAAAGGTTCCAAGGGGTGGTCGTTCTAAGTGATTATGTGGTGCTTACAGTAATTCTTAGCCTAGCTTTATCACAGGAGTTAACTTGGGTCGTTACACACTCTCCGTAAATATCCCAAAGCGCATGCGACACTCGATATGCGACATAACGAAGAAGTACTGTTTCCGCGATGTTTTACGTCAGAATAGCGTATAAAAATCTTTAAAGCTTGGTAACCTTCGTCCTTTCCTATTCATTGCACTATAGAGCACGAAGGAAAGAAACATGTTATTTGATCAGTAAAGCACGATAAAGAACGCAGACACTACCGCGATAACGAAGGAAAGCTGCAGACCCTTCCCGCTGTCAAAGTCGGCTGCGCCGAGAGCCGGCGTAAATAAGAGGGCCATCACGTAGAGACAGATATAAGAGTCGAAAGGTATTTTTCAGTGGAACAACCCGCTGATCGTCCCCCTCTCTGCGACGCAAAAAATAACAGGAAAAAGCGACAAGAAGCGACTTTGTTTTATCATTATCAACCTGAACGCCCAGATCGCGCTATCTCGATGTGACCTAGTTAAATGAAAGTAGATGATCCTAGCTAAACAAAAATAGCAAGCAAGCACAAGTGCCGCAGTGTGGATACAACCACAACAGTACCTCAAGAATAATCGAAGTGTTTTCACGCAGTGGATACTATCAGACACGGCGTCAAACTTCATTCGTGGGCCGACATCGCGAGCGCGCGAGTAACACACTTCGATTGTCAAAAAACCGTTCCAATTCGTGGACTATGTCGGCGCCACTGGGGAGAGGGGCACCAACGAAGCACACTACGTTCTAGAATTCGATGTAACCCCACAAAAGTATAAAATGACGCGCGACGGGAAGCGATAAAGTAGAGAACGTCTTACCGAACCGCCTTTCACGCAAGCCGAGATGCATTCGGCGCGTGTGTCATATCACGATGCCCGTCGACGCCGCTCCATATGCTCACGGAACATCCACGTATGCTGCCCATCCCGTCCCTCATATCGACAGCGCCATTTTTAAAGTCTGCAAAAACCACACGGAATCCGCAGTACCGTATTAAAATTCAACAAGTAAGGACGCGTAGAAGATGCTATTATACAAAGCAATATTTTGTCACATTGTTGTACAATTTTTTAACTACAAAATAATTGGGCACCTTGCGGTTCTAACTTCGAAACTGACACTGCGACTACTCAACTACGTAGTGTGCGGCGAAAATATGCAGGGAAAAGCATGCGTAAGTTGCTATTTCCTTAGCAAAAAAGTAAATTTCCTCAGTCACTTCGAAGAGTTGAGCGCCTAATAGCTAATAGCCTTTCTGCCGCTACATGAACTTGGTGGTTAAACGATCGCTAGTCGTTACCCCCCTGTTCCGATTTTGCACACCTCCTGCGCTATTTTTCTGGCAGACGAAGCATGTGTGTTTTCTGCGCTAACACGAAACGTTAGGTAATCTATGGTACTAAGCAGCGGTGACCAAAAAGCGACGGTGTTGTACGTAACCGAATCAGCCGCGCAAACCCGTGCACTGCTTGCTATGTCAACGCGTTCTTCAACGGTTTTCATCCACCAGTCAACTGTTTAATGTTAGAGTGACCCACTGCTTGCGTCTGGAGTGCGCCACCCCCTGGCTACGCCACTGGTAATCTGTTATGTACAAGTTGGTGCAGTAACTCGAGTCGTGCCAGTGTGACGTAATTCTGAAGTGCCGGTAATCCAGTTCACAATAATTCTGTTGGCAAGTCTGCCAAATGGCTCTTGTTTTGGTGACCAATCGAACAGCTATCCATTTCAAACCTTTTGTATTATTTTTGTTAGCGGAAGAAAGCGAAGCGACAATTAATAATGCATATTAGTACCGATCTGACTGCATTGATTACTATGGACTAAATTGGCTAGTAGTTTAGAGCGTGATGGCTGAAGTGGTGTAGCTGATGTACGTATTTGTATAAATGAGGAAAGTGAATTCATAGGCGATCCTCCGTAGTGTGTATTAACCATCAAACTATCAGCAGGAGGCTCACGATGGCAAATACCTTGGCTATAGTACTGCACAACGTGACCGTGAAACTATTCTTGAGGGCATCTGCAACAATGTCACTATCTGAACTTCCTTGAACCCTCATGTTAACCAGGTGACATGAGCAGTGTCACTTCAGTCATAAGTAGATGCCACCGTTTCGTGAAAAGCGTGCCAGTACATACGTTTCCAACTTGCAGTGCCATTTGTGCGCATTATTTTTATCTTATATAATTGGTTTAAGAATCACTGAAGACCCATGCAAAGTTTATGACAGATACTTGAGCCAGGCTCTGGCACTGCATGATTACTGCTTGCTATATGGCAGGTGGGGTAAACATGAGATTCAATCCTAAACTAGCACTTGGGGTTATAACGAAGAGCACAGAAGGACTGTTAGTCTACAGCATCGCATATCCATGTTGTACAGACAGAATCACACTTGTCTAAAGCAGTGGAGTGCGTGGCTGTGGACGCTGTTGTTGTCTGCAGCTGCTACCTTGAATGCTTGAATTATAGCACAAGGACGTAATGTGCGGTATGACTATGTTTGGTATCATTACAGCGTCAGTCTTTGCATATTTCTGTTGAAAACAGCAGCTGAAGTGGCCGGCTGGGCGCTCTAGACAAGTATGATTCCGTCTGCACCATTTGGGGTCACAGCACTGTATTGTCACATTCAGTGCTTTACAAATGAAAGTTCACTTTAGAGGGAGCCAGGAGAATAATTATTGTAATGAAATGTGCTTTTGCTTTTTTCGCTGTTCCACAGAAACCTAGCTGGCCCTCTCAAACATAAGAGAGATGAGGAGATTTTAGCTCACATTGTAGAATGTACGAGCAGCTAGCAATAATGGCACAGTGCTGAAAGCAACTGCAGGAGTGCTTCTGCATGTCGCCCTATATTTCGCACAGCTGTTCAACCTTTTGTCCATGGTTGAGCAGTCTGCGGGTTTTATAGATACTTGGCTGCTAACTTGTTCCATCAATTGCTTGCTGTTTTTTTAACCACTTATTTGGTGTGAAACAAAAATTGGTTAGTTTTTTTTTTAGCTTTTTATGTGATTGTACAATGCCATTGAATATACGAATTACCGCACCGTGGTTCAAAGAGCAGGTCCACAGTTGGACGTTTATGTTAAGACTGTACTTTGTACAAAACTTTCTTTCTTGATTTATACCCTGGCATTTAAATACCTTATAGGTTGGCTATGCCTCACTTTGTACGACTTAATAGCCACCTGCATGTCAGATCATAAAATATAAAAGGTTTATATGTGCAGACCAGCATCTTTTGCTGTTGCTTCATTTATTCTTTCAGACAGTAACGGTTAGTGGATGTGCACCTTCTAATCAACAAATTGTAAGCAGTGTTGCTCCTACATGACCGATGTACCAGTATGGCAACAAGAAAAGGAGAAGTTCCGCTACTCTTCATATTGTGAAGGGATGGGCCTCTGAATCTAAGTGTAAATGACCTTCTGGCTGCCTGATTTTCTTAACGATGGTTCAATGCATGTATCATGTTACATAGAAGCTAGATTGTTATTGCTGTTTTTGTCTAAGTCGGAATTTATTAACAGTTCACAAATTTCCTTTATTTGTCAAAGCATGGACAGGTCTGCCTGACTAACTCTTTATGAATGCCCTGCCAAGACAAAAGAAAAACGGAACCAATACATAGGCTCCAGCTACTGTCAGAAATTTGATCTCCAAGCTCTGTGCATTTAGCTGGTGTCTATGTGTATTGTATAATGAGTGCAAAATACATACTTTTTCCTTAAGTTGCTTTGGGAGAGGAATACAGTGTGCTTAAGGCACAAAATGGCTATACCTGGAAATAAAACAGCATGGAAGATGAGAGACTAGTGGAAGAAAGGCATAAACAACATTGAAACAACACAGATGTTCAGGGGTAGATGGAGGCTTGGAGAGATGGAAAAAAAAACTTTAGCACGACCCCCTGTTCAAGAATTTTTCATCTACATATAGACAACATTGCCAACTCAGGGCAAAGGTTTACTTGTCATAACAGGGGCGTAGCCAGAATTTTTTTTCGGGGGGGGTTCAACCATACTTTATGTATGTTCGTGCGTGCGTTTGTATGTGTGCGTGCCTATATACGCAAGCAAAATTGAAAAATTTCGGGGGGGGTTTGAACCCCCCCAACCCCCCCCCTTGGCTACGCCCCTGTGTCATAAACAGGCAGGTGTGAAAAATAAACTCTTGCTGCGAGTCAATGTTCTTCTCTAATAATAATAATAAGTGAGGTTTAACATCCCCAAAACCACGATATGATTATGAGAGACGCCATAGTGGAGGGCTCCGGAAATTTCAACCCTCTAGGGTTCTTTAACGTGCACTTAAATATAAGCACACGGGCCTCAAGCATTTTCACCTCATCGAAAATGCGGCCGCTGCGGCTGGGATTCGATCCCGCGACCTGTGGGTCAACAGTCGAGCACCATAACCACTAGACCATCGTGGCGGGTGAAATGTTGTTCTCTGTGTGCGGTTGTGACAAATAAACCCTTGCGTATCGGTTTGTGTCTTTCTTTCACTGGTCTCCCATAGTTTGCGCAGTTTTAGTACCAAGTATGTTGTACCATGTTTCCACTTCAGTGAATGCACATGTTAGTAGCGGGCATTGTGCACGATTGAGTTTCGAAGTTATGTCAGGAGTGCTTTTGCAGAAGAAAGTGGGCCTGGCAAACAACAGCCCACCACTTCCAGATGCGAGCACATAATTTTTGCACCTATTCAGCCTCTAACAGTCACCCAGGTAACCATGGATGTGAGAGAGAGAGAGTAATATAGGATCTGAACATTCCATTACGAGTTCCTTGCTTCTTGGATGTGGGTGCGAAAAGACAAGGACGAAGGGAAGAAAGACACACACACTGGTGCTACCAACAAGCCCACATCGCTACCCTCGTCCATTACGGGAATATCCATGTTGGGCACTTGAAGAATATCTGTTGGATAAAGACTACCGGACGTCCATTTAGCATTTATGATAGACACATGAGGAATGCCCCTTGATGGCTAAGTGTGTAAGCCAAGATAAATATAAGTTCTGCCTAATGATGTTCTGTCCTTGTCTTTGGCTAATAAAAAGTGAGTTAATTCGGTTTTATATGGCGCAGAAGCACCTGATAATTGCTTTTAAGGCGCAAGAGAACACAATCACAAGAAAGGACACGGGACAGAGTGCCTTCTTGTGACTGTGTTCTCTCGCGCCTTAAAAGCAATTATGAACGTACACAAACTCGACCAACAAGAAGTTCTCTTAAAAGCAGCTGAGGCTATGCTGATATTTAAAGTGTCAACAAGACACTTCAGCACTACCTCTTGCACATGATGTACATGTATTTTTTGTTGCTAAAATTCACAAGGACGTGTTTTTACAAGCTGACTAGGTCATAGTAATTATAGAAAATTTACAGCAAACATTCTGAATTGGAAAAGCAGTTTGCAGACTGGTGTGATCAATCGTGTGCACTATATGCTTCCTTATAAATGAAAAAAAAAATATTTCTGTTAAAATGTTGCCCCTTTGTTTTGAAATGCTAGTACCAGCATTTGGTGTAAGTTTAGTTGGCATATAGTAAGTTTCAGCCAAGCGAAGTTGAGTCTAATGTTCAGAACTGTGTTTAAGCAATGCAGAATATTAAATCAGTCTTTTTTTAACTGTGTCAGAAATGGATTATCTCCATATTCCATGGAATTCTGGTCAAAAATATACCAGGAAAACGGTGGCCTTTTTTTCAGACACAGCATATTTAATTTGGACGTCCACAGGACATCAAATCGACCACCTCTGGGCTTCCACAGATGTGTCTGGGACATGCATTGGAGAATCGAGAATATCAAGAATATCCAAACTGTATTTCAAATGCGATACTAGATGTCCAGAGGATATGCATATTACTTGAGTGTGCAGGGGAAGAAGCATTATTACTACAGAAGATTTGCTGGTGGCAAATTTTGTGATGAAATATACAGAAGTTGTAACATTTGCTGTCAATATGTGCTCACTTTGCACCTAAAAAGGCTATGTTCATGGCAATCAAACCCCTGTGCTCATTTCTACTTAGCTTTGGGAGTTGCATGATAGGAATGTGTTAAGCTCTCTATCACAGAATTGCACACAGTGTCCGGAAGACTTTTGCAGTGGTTCACCTGCAGTTTCTCTGCAAAGGTGTCGTGACCAAGGTGATCGTGCACTGACCGCTGCACTGATTTTGCTAAGTTTTCACAAGATTGCTTTTTCTGGTCTACATCATCCAATAAAACCCTTGGCATCATTGTTTGCCTTGCCCGTCCCAGCTTTTATATGCCTACAGACCAAAGCAATCACCTCTGTTTCAGCTAACATCTTCAGTGACTTGGTGCAATTAGACGGTGTAATTTTCATTTTTGCTGGACCAATTGACATGCAATTCAGTTGTACACTCTGAACGATCTGATCCTGTTGCAAAATGTTGGCAAGAACAGACAGCAGTAATCATAAAATTTTCTTTTAAAGTTCAGATAAGTACACAGGTTGTTGTAGTGGCACTGATCAGACTTTTCTGTTTTGCAGATTGAGCGGGCACTTCGGCCTCTGCTGAGACTTCGATGGCAGCCCAGAGCAGGGCAGCGATGCCAGCAGCACACTGCCACTTTCAAATTACCACAGGATATTGGCATCGGTGGATACTCCCTTCTGGTAAGTGTGCAGGATTTGCAAGCACCTTTCATGCTGCAGACTTTTTTTTTTGGTGCATTCTAGCTGTGTCGTAGGGTTTCCGGAAAATATGCCCATCTGGTAGTCTGTTGTGGCACAATAAAGTTTGGCACCAACTGATATTGATAGTAGCAGATTACTGTATCGTTTAGGCTATGGCTTGCTGTTGGGCTATATGCATAGCTATTTTCTAATTGCCATCACAAACTGTAACACAACAAAACATAAGGATACAATTAGAAGTAAATAATACTGAATGAATTGCCACAAGGTTATTTATGCTATATATGGAAAACTGTTTACAACGTGTTTTGGCTTAAATATTGCATCATCCTTGATATTCCTGTATTAGGTGTGAACGTTATTACTATTATTATTGCTGTAAA
This sequence comes from Rhipicephalus sanguineus, assembly GCF_013339695.2. Taxonomy (NCBI): domain Eukaryota; kingdom Metazoa; phylum Arthropoda; class Arachnida; order Ixodida; family Ixodidae; genus Rhipicephalus; species Rhipicephalus sanguineus. The sequence continues at coordinate 77,118,793 of NC_051176.1, forward strand.
AATTATTTCAAGTTATTTTGTTGCATAAGCTTTATGACACTGTATATGGAGAAGAAATGGGTGTGTGTTACAGGTAGTTAATGGCAATCAAACCATGCAGGCACAGTTGATGTGTTGTTTGACTACCTAAAAAGTGGCTGCCTTTCAAAAGCAGTACATGTGTATGTGAATTGCAGCTTTGTGTTTCTGGTAGAACCAGCCTTGTGTGATGTTGCTATGTGTGCCACACCATTTTCCTGAGCTGTCGTACTGTCGCTCTCTACAAACATTCTGTTGTCCTACAATATAACAACTGAATTGCTGGCATTGGTGGCCATGCAGATTTTGCAGTCTATATGTAATAATGAAGCAGTCCCAGCATCTTAATCAGTCTTGCAAGCTACAGGCCACCAGGCTACAGTTGGCAGTTGTGTTGTGTGTGTCGTGTTGTGACTGGTTTGATAAGGCATAATGAGCAGATGAATTACATGCTCTAAATAAAGAAGCTTGTGCAACCTGAAGCAGTCCAAGTGCTTTGTGAGTGGCTTGGTTTTGTAGACAGTGCAATTAGTCACATAGTCCTTCCATCCTGTTCCACTTTTGGGTGATTATGCATGATTATGATAATGTTAAAATTAAGTCGATAAAAATGTCATACTTCTGCCCAAAAGGCAAAGCATTTACTGGCAACTGAAATACTGTTTAACAACATCGTGGATGTTCATAGTTGTGCGTATAGGCAATATAAATTGCAGTAAACATAGGCTTACTAATTAAAATTACAAAGATTGTGTCACGCAGGCAAACACAAACATCTGATTTGATGACCATGAACACTCAGTGCACAATGTTGGCATAATGAAGAGCAGCAGCGGCAGCAAGGAGCTAGGGAACGTTTCATGCTGCCTCTCACTCGAGTGTGCCTCTGAGACTTGACACTGCACAATTTTCAACAGTAGATGAGCAGGAACACAGTGTGCATGAAGGCACTAGCCACCCCAGCTCACTCTGGCCTTGGCACCTACCACAGATGATATCCAAGGTATGGCGTGTGGCCCACGTATGCACTCAGCCATATAGCCATGCACAGCCACAGCGGAGCTGGAAGAGGACATGGACGTTCACCCTCCATGCCCCCTTTTAGTGTATACTGGATTTCCCAGCATCTGGCATGCGGGAGGATGGCATGCATAAAATCACTGTCCTTTCAGCTCACCCTCGCATGATTTCTCTCACACCCACAGCACGCAGTGCACAAAGTGCAATAGGATCTTATTGTGCTTGGACTTCATTATAAACATCATGGTGGCTGCAATGACCAAAATTCACCTGGAGTGTCTGTATCACTGGTATTGCAGTACAATATGTTTGCAATGCTGGATTTTACCTGAATTGCACATAGGTTGTGGTAATCTGTGAACCGTGTATTCTTAGCACAGTTGTCACCGTGTATGCCTCACTGTGTGTGCCTTAGCACAGTTGGAAGGCACTAGACCTGTCATGCTTGCCCAAGCTGTTGTGCATCCACTTCGCATTAAGATATTTATGTACAGCCTTTGTAAAAACTGTCCAGTCTGGCACAAGTGGACCTAGAGCGAGCTCAGAGCAATGCTGGAGTGCTCCGATAATTGGTATGCGCTTAGGCTGAGGTTACTTAGAGTGAAGAGGTAGCTCAGTGCTAGTAAATGTGGGTGTCATGCTATCTGTTAAATAGTAAGTGCACCATTTGCTTTCGCTCTCATTATCTCTTGCCCTTCTTTGCTCTCTGATGTTGCTTGTCTTGGAAAGCGATTGAAAGGCTGTCACTGTCGGAGAGATAAAGAGAGAGAGAAAAAAAAGGAGGGACAGTCAGAGAGGTCAACCAGAATTATAACATCCAGTTGGCTACCCTACACTAGGGGGCTCCAGGCATGGTGGCGCCACTCTGCATATTTATTGTGAAGGCTGCACTTTTGACTGAACATCGTCGTGTGTCATAGTTTCGTGGCGCCTATTCTGAATGGACAACCTTGTATGTCTTATTGGCTCTTGTTAGGGGCCAAAGGTTTAACCTGCTTGAGTCCTCATTGGTCACCTGGTTAATTTGCAGATTCCACAGGCACCAATGCTACTATAGTGGCCTAAATATCAGTTTGTCTCAGTGAAACATCACAGAGACATATAATTTTATAAAACAACAAAGAAGTATGAATTGAACATAAATAAAATGAAGGTTATTAAATGAGGCTTCGTGGTCTGGTACGGCCAGTGGAAAGCTACTTGTGCTTTTCTATAAGCTATGAAATCTGCTTACAAAACTTTAATATATTTGTTTGTAAGCATTGGCTCTGCTGCATAATCTAAAACATTGCTGGAATTAAACCTCACCCTTATACACGAGTGATGTTATATCTTGTAGAAGTCACAATGTACATCCTTACAATTTTTCAACAGGATTGTGGGAGCGCTGTGCGTGGGATATGGTAGCGTCTAATATTCTCGAAAGGTAACGAGATCTGCCGACGATGCGCAAGCGCACAATGCACACAGAACTGCGAGCACCATCTGCTGTGCTGTTTACTTCAATGTATCTTTACGTAATCTTTAAGTAAACAGCGCCGTACAACGGAGCACATCGGAGAAATGGTCAAGAGTATGCGCATGCACGCTATGCGCAGCCAAGTTCAGGTGTCCTCGGCTGTGCTGTTCTTTCTGCTAGGCGCATTCAATACCGGTGCTTTCTGCTGCATTATCTATCCCTTTGTTTTCTTTTTTTTTATGAATGCCATACACATCCACCTGGAAAGCGTGAGCGTCAGGTGGCCGAGACATGCCCACTGATGTCGCTCTCTTTAGGCATCAGCGTAGCAGACGGTGCTCGCAGTTCAGTGTGCTTTGTGCACTGTGCATCGTTGGGAGCCCTCATTACCTTTCAAAAATATTAGACGCTACCATATCTCGTGATCAGCGCTCCCACGATACTGTTAAAAAATTGCAAGGGTGTACCTCTTTGCATTGGATCTTTTAGTGTATTCATGTTGGAGCAAGCTTCTGTGAGCAGCAGACATTGCATGAACCAAGTTTGTGTTTCCTCTGTGCTAGGACCAAATATTTTATTCAATTCAGTTGGTTCTGTTTAAGTTCATTTAGTTGGTCCAAGCAGTTATTGTGCCTGCATTCTAGCTACAATTTTTTTTTCTGTTTTTTCATTTGTAACTACTGTACTGCTTGCAGTGGGACAGCAGCATGTATCATTAAATTAGAAAATTGTTAGACTTTTTTGTGTTTTCATTAAATAGCAATGAAAACATTCTGATATGCAGTCGAAATCATATTTACCAACCTTTCCTCTTATCACTTAATATACGTACAAGTCCATTTCAACAGACCCTGGACTATCTATTCTCCTTCACCAATGTGCAATGACTACCTACCCAGTCCAGCCTAATAATTCATGAGTACCAGAGCCTCAGCACAAGGCGCCTAACCTACCCTCATCATCACAATATGGATGTTTTTAAAGCAATCTGAAAATGTTGCGCTGTGCACCATTAACCTTTTCATCTGGTTCACGCAGGCCATCCCCATCGCAACCTTTGCCCTGGGAACATGGCAGGTGAAAAGGCGGAAATGGAAGTTGCAGCTCATTGATGACCTTGCCAAGAAGACGACGATTCCTGCTGTAGACCTGCCAGAAGAGTACTGTGGTTTTTTATCTTAATTGTTCCCAAGCTGACTGCCACTCCAGCACATTGATGATTTCTGAAGCGTGCTAAATCTGGTGTAGTGGGATGATACCAGAGTACCCTACCCCTTCTTTTCCAAACCGCATCCTATGAGTTAGAATAAATATTTAGTTTATGATAGTTAGTCTCTTGTAGGCTGTACAGATTATTAGAAAAGATAAGGGACCTTAATCATGACTAGGTGTGGGTTTAACGGGAGCAAATGTTCAATGTGATGCTGTTTGGGTTTTGATCTGTTATCATAGAGAGCAGCTCCATTAGAAGGACATGTTTGCTGAGCGAGTTTTGCAGCTAGTGGCAGCAGAATAAATCTGAGCCAGGTAACATGAAGTGTGTGGGTGGATGGTGAAATACTTGCCCCTGGCCAACCAGCTAGACAACCCGTAACACATCTAAATAGTATATATCCAGTTTTTTTTTTAAGATTTGGTACCAGGATTACAATGGTAGAGAGTGAGGATCAATGGAGGTTGTCATATGTGGAATTTGCACATGGCAAAAATGTAAGGCAGCATAAACAAGCAAACTTGGAACATAACAGTCACGTAGGATGCATGGAGGGGAACTGACATTGAAAGGCAGAAAGGTTATGTCATAGCAATATGTGGCACTACATTAATAGAACTTTACCGTCATCTATTTTCACTGTGGCAAAATGTATTAAAATGAAATGAAGGAGCTGGTCTGTGGAAAGGTCTATACTATGGAGCACTATGAAAGGTACTAACGTAAAATCCTGAGCAAGCGCCCCTACCCGAGAAAACGCCCCTACCCGAGCAAATGCCCTCTCCCCTTTTTGAGATGTTTGAAATATGCGCCAATGGGACCAAGCAAGCCCCCCCCACCCCCTTTTCTCCCACCATTTTTTTTTTCAACCTGTTCTCCGCTACAGAATCCTGCAGCAGCGGTAACCAGGAACCCAAGTTCAGAGAGTCTTTAGATATGAGGACAATTTCTTAGTACTTTTACAGTGTAGTGCCTCGGGCTTGCATTCTGAGTTGTCACAAATTGTTGGAACATTTCAAGAACGTCTTTCCCCCTGTCATAACACGTGAAATTTTTCACGAGGATTCTCTCCAGTTCATTAAAAACACTAAAGGTTTGCGCATTCAATACTGCATTTAATTAGAGGCACGGGTGTGCATTCTTTATTCTTAGTGGCTCTTCCGCCACCATCTTGAACTTTTGTCCCCTACCGAGCAAGGCGCCCCCCCCCCTCCAAATCTTGTCCGATTATCTTTCACCGTAGGGTGGTGCTATCAGCGTGCTCGAGATTTTACAGTACTTCAGTGGAAATAAATCAGGAGCCTCTCCGGATTTTTTCTTTTTTTTTGCATTCTTTGTGTGTGTGTGTGTGTGTGTGTGTGTGTGTGTGTGTGTGTGTGTGTGTGTTTGTGTCTGAAATGGCCTGTAAGACTTACTGCATCTTTTGTCAAACTGGGATGTTGACAGTTGGACAGTCTGTAAAAAAATTCTTACTCTTTTTTTATGTCTTGCATGTCTGCCAGATATACAGCTAAAATTTGTATCTAATTTCTAATGAAAGATCTAGCACTGGATGATGAGAACAAAGAGGGATACAGGACACACAATGCATTACACATTTATTTCGAGAAAGAACATGGTCTTATACACAAGACATGATGTGGTGCGCACACTAGACTCCAGGTAATCAATTTTCTTGTCAGGTAGTGAGAGGGAGGGCATGCATACACATTTGTCACCTAACTGTATTATCCCCATGGCTTCGATTATTTCTCTAGCACGTTTATCCGCTGTCCAGCCACTGATTGAATGTGCTCTTTAAATTGGCCCAAATCGGCTCACATAGGAAATCTCTGCATTGAATGGCAACATGACTTAGCTTTAAATGATGTCAAATGGAGTTCGGAGCTTTTCCCAAAGCTACAGACAAGCAGTAGATGCCTTCTTCACTAAATAAACAAAATATGTAAGGTTGAGCTGGACTCACCTATATATTTTGACCAGAAATAACTTGACAGGTTAGTCTCATCATCTGCACAAAAACTGCCAAGGTATAATTTTTCCAAAAAAAAAAAGAAGTAGTAGTAGTGTCTGCAATCTTCTTTTGTTGTTCTGTCTGAGTATTAATATACTATTCCTATAGGACAACATTAGTAGGGAGTTGTGTATGCATGTTCCAAAGAGCAGCTTATGTATGGCAGCACACTGTCACACACATGTCCAGTGAGACCACCAGTGATTAGTGGCACTTCCATTGGAATACTTGGCTTCACACACACGCGCGCGCGCGCACACGTGCACGCACACACACACACACACACACACACACACACACACACACACACACACACACACACACACACACACACTCTCTCTCTCTCTCTCTCTCTCTCTTTCAGAACCGTTGTTTGTTTGGCTATAAATGGTGCTATCAGTCTGTGTGGCTAAAATTTAGTCTCCATATGCGGATTTGTCATCCTGGAACAAACCAAATGCTTGTCTGTAAATTTCATGGTACCAGTGATATACTTGTGAAATCTTTTGTTCTGATTGAGCCATCCTCTAGGAATGAGCCCTGTTATCTTCGAGATGGTTGCATATGCTTGAATCAGTGGCCTTCAGGCATAACAGAACCTCTAGCCAACTTGAAGCTCGTAATGTCTCTTTGTGCCCTACAGTCTGAGAGAGCTGAACAACATGGAGTACCGGCAGGTGAGGGTTACAGGCACCTTTGACCACGAGAGGGAGATGTACGTGGGCCCACGGTCATGCATCAAGCAAGAGGAAGACTCCGAGGAAGGTCCACAGAAGAGGAGAGGTGGCATCATCTCTGCACCAGGACAGACGGGATACCTGGTCATCACACCATTCAAGCCGAAGGGCCGAGAGTGAGTGCTCCTGCTAATGATGGTGCGGTCTTTGAGCTCGATATCTGTCACAGCTTAAACAGAGATTCCAACTCATCAGTAAATCTTAGTGCGTCCAGTGCACCTCTTGGTTCTGTGGTGACATAACAGGTTTAGAATACCGTGAATTATGCTGTGTTTTTTTGTTCCCCCACTTTCACCCTCATTCCCTTCGAACTGTATCTCTCAACTTCTGTCACTAGCTGTGAGCAGCAGACTTGCCTGCTGTCATGCTGTCACAGCCAAAAAAAATCAAGTGTACAGAGTGTCATAAGCAAATGAAAACTAAACTTATCCATTAGATTATGCTTGTTATTGATATCATTGTTGGGTCCTGCATTTAGATGAGCATTTGAACTGTCTTGTGGCCGGGATGGAGTAGGGGGGCATGTGGGAATAGAAGAGAAAAGCTTACAAGTAGAGAGAGAAAAGTTAGCACGACAAAAACATATAACATGCACATGTGCGAGAGCATGTTCACTAGCCATTGACGTTTCACACTACTGTCATGTGCAAAATGGGACATTATGGTGGCATGTTCTTTGCTTCTGATCTGCAGATAAAAATGCATATATACTTTTAAGCCTAAAAGGCGAAACAGTCCAGTTGCAAGAGTTTACAGTGATGGTGCAGTGTACTGCTGCTAAAAAGGTAATGTGTTACTTGGGACATTCATCTATATACAATACAGCATAAAGCTCTAGTGTTGTCCACACCTTGTTAGCAGAGTCAGAACTCTTGCTTATCACGCTCCATGGCCCAAAGAAAAACCCAGTAACAGCTGTGTGCATTGAACTGTGTGAATGTAAAACATGTGCTTCATTCTCTGTATGTCATTTGTTACTGAAGTACATTGTGCATGTGATGGAGCTTTGTCTTGCTCTGTATAATTGCTAGTGCAGAAAATCTCGATGTGTAGGGAAGAAGACTTTTACAAGACTCATGAGCCCAAGGTTGTGATTTTGTGTCAACCGTCAGTCAGCATTTTGATTTTGTCTGCTCTAAATGGTCTGTCAGGTACATTTAATAGAATTGCAGCTTATTTTTCTTGTGGTTTTAAAAAGTTGTAAACTTTACAGTACTTTAGCATTATTTTTTCAATTTTTCGCAAAAAGCTCCAAGGCTTAAGTAAAAAAATCTACAGTAAAACCTCACCGTAAACGTTTCTTCGGGGATCACAGAAAAAGAATGCATGATCTGGAAAAATGTAGCGTCCATTAACAACCGCCTGAAACTATTCTGAAACAGAACTAGTGTAAGTGCAAGGAAAAGGTAAGAAACAAGAACATATCAATGAGGTTTTACTATATTTCCACCAGTCACTTATATTTTTCATTTCTTTCAAGTACAACGAATTTGAGTTGTATTAGTACTTTAGCAGCTGCCTAAGGAAAGAATCTCTGCATTTTACATGTGTTTAAACAGGAAGAGCCTGAGCTAACACTTTTTTTTTGTACTTGCTCACAGAACAGGAGGCATGATCTCGTAGTGCCCTGATCAGATGTAGTTCTATCGCAAGCTTTGACATTGTTTTGTGTTGCTATAGATTAACCTTCTTTAAAAAAGCTAGCATAACGTTCGGTCTGCTCCTCTCATCTCTCTCTCTTCGTTTTATTATCATGCTTGCTAACATTTCTCTAAACAGAATGTGCCCAATAAAATATCAAAGATTCAATGGCACTGGTTATAACTGATTCCTGTAGTTTTGTATAACATATACAAGGCCTAGAGTTTGTGTCTGTGGTACTACTGTGTGATTCTTCCATTTACAAATAAACGTTCACATCCACTGTTTACGAGAAATTCTTCATTTGAATAGTGAAGGATGAAATGGAATAAGTGCGCTTAGCTTCTGAACATGCATACCACCAGGAGCACACTGTTCTGAAAATTGACACAAAGTGCGACACTGCATTACAACATTGCCCTCAAATTCCACCATCAAGGCAGGCGACGGCAAATAATTGACACCTTTCAGCAGCTGCTTTACTGTTCAGACAATGCCTGTGGCAAGAACAGATGTGTAAATCATGCACATCGTGGTCTCTTGGTTATGCTTCGAAAGCTCCAACCAGTATTGGCCACTGTGCATATGGCATGAAATATGCAGCCGCAGATATTATAAAACAGTACTTTGGCTGTGTGTGTCTCTCTCATTGCCATAAATGTGATGCCAACCCTCCTTTATCTGTCCACCCTGTCATTCCTCCAATTGTGGGGTAGCAGGCCAGAGGCACATCAGGCCAACCTCCCCAGCTTTCTCCCACTAAAGTGCTTCTCATTAAGGCACCTCTCTGCCCCTATTGGTTTTAACTTCTCTGTTTGTTTTTGCCTTAAAGCTTTACAATCCTCGTGAACCGTGGCTGGGTCCCAAAGTCTGCATTACCACCCCATAAGCGGCTACAAGGGCAGGTATGTAAAGGATCGTTCTCACGTTTATTTTTATTATTATTATTATTATTATTATTATTATTATTATTATTATTATTATTATTATTATTATTATTATTATTATTATTATTATTATTATTATTATGAGCTTGTAGAAGAACAGTGCTGCATTTCAGTGAGACATTTTGTCTTTGTGCATGTGTGTTCCCTACACTGGTTATTTCAGGTAAATCAAGCCAAGGGTTTAAAAATGTCGCATGTGCATTACAAAAATGCAACCAACTAAGCATAGGGAACGTTAGGTCGGCCAGGTGGTGCTACTGAGCTTGAGCAGCCAGCGCTCTCTCGGGAGAATGAATAAATTCCATTTGCCTCTGTCGTTGCGCTTGTCATTGACAATGTGCTTCTGGAACATCCACGTGCCTCTCGCGCTTGTTATCTGGATGCCGCCACACATGCGCTGTTTGATTAGGATGTATTACATTTCAGTAACAGTGCAGTTTCAAGAAAATATCAGGCATTGAAAGGTAGTTTTGTGGTGCCAAAGTGGTTAAAGGAGAGCAGTTGCTCAACGTGTCATGGAAACTTTTTTTTTTTTCATTGTGTGAAAAATGTGCCAAGCTCTGTGCTACGCATTTCTTTTGTTTTCTGCTGGAAGTTTCTCGGTATCTAGGTTACATTTCTCTTTGCTTTGGTTACAGTCCTTTCTAGTTTGTTTTTTTGTTTCTATGAGTGCACAAGTGATGTACATTTTTTAAAATTTTTTACGCGACTTACGTGCCGCTCTTATTGCAACAATGAGTGTTATTTTTCATTGCTCTCTCTGAGTATTGTTTTCTTAGTATTGTTCTATTAGTTAATAGTTCGTGACTTATTTTTCACTTTTTCTGAGTATTGTTTTTGTATTATTGTGCTGTTAGTTAATAGTTAGTGTTATTCTTAGTATTATTTTGCCATGTAATTCAATTTGTTTCACCGTCTCACAAGTACGTTACTGTTGCACTTTTCAGACTCATGTATCGCTTTCTTTTGCATTTCTTTTAAATGCGAAGCATTTCTTAGCGAACCTCAGGCACTTTGGGCGTTTCTATCTATCCATCCGTCCGTCCGTCCGTCCGTCCGTCCGTCCGTCCAATCCGCCTACGTCTGCGGTCTGCGCGCTCTCCTGGTCGTTTCCATAACATCTAATATACCAAAATTGGCATAGCAGGGGATCAGTATGTTGAACGTGATTGATTCACTGGTCATGACATGAGTAACGCGAAATACCTGTCGCGTACGTCATGAAACTCTTTCTCTCAGTCACGTGTGGCACATACCTGCATACCAAAGTTCAAGTTATGCGGGTATGTGCCACAGGTGATGAAAAGTCTCAACCAACACAGTAAACGCGAACACACACATTGACACGCAAGGAAAGTGATAATAATAATAATTGTTGGGGCTTTAATTTTGACCATGTGGTATTCTTTAGCGTGCACCAAGATCGCACAGTACACGGGCATCTAGCATTTTCCATTCATCGCAATGCGACCGCCGCGGCCGGGATCGAACCCGTGACCTTGGGGTCAGCAGCCGAGCACCATAACCGCTACACCACCGTGGCGGACACAAGGAAAGTGAGGAAGCTGAAGAGAGAACAACCCTTGAAGACACTCAACTACCACGCATTCGTTCACGTGGTCTGCAACGTGGACCACGTCGATTACGCAAGAACCGGGGTCAATGCTTCCTACAATAAACCTGCCGAGAGAACCAGGCCTCTCATCATTACCGGTGGCTTCAACATTGACTTATCAAGACCCAACAAGGCCTGGTTCTTATACTACGTGAAAGAAGACTTGGATGTGGACAGGGCATCAAAAGACCTGGCTGCCACGTGCAGGACAGGAGGCCTCATAAATAATTTCATCGTAAGAGGCATCCAGGATTTCCACCAGCAGTGCTATACCTCACACTTCACTACACTTAGACCTCTGGTAGCCGCGATCACGAACGGATCCGATTAACAAGTTCGGTCCAGCTGCTGGTGCTCACTGATCACGGTGATAATGACCTTATTCAAGAACTGTCAAGAACCCCTTCTACACATACACACGGGTTCATGAAATGTGCGTGCGTTCCCATCATAACAGATAAGTATAAGCATAACAACTGTAACGCAACTGTAACAACTGCAACTGTGACTGTACCGTACGTACAGTGTGCCTGCGTATGCCACCCGGCTGTGTGTATATCCAGGCGAACTTTGCTGAATGAAGCTTAGTTGCGAGTAACGCCTGTCCTGTGCATTTGTGTTTCTTCTTTGTGCTGTTCGAATTCGCGCTATCTAGTATTGAAGAAAATAAGCACTACATATCAGCTTACCGCGTCTGGTGATGGTAACACCCATGTTGCTGTTGGCATCGTTACGCAGCTGTAAACAACTGGTTATATAAAACATATGCGACTCTTCAACATATGAGTGTGTTTATACCACTTCCACATTTCTCTAGCGTCATTCCGTAACGTTTCGCTCAACATGAAAAATTATGCCACGGTCACAATCCCGCGCATGCTTCGCATAACATCAATTCCCAGGGTACGTGGGATCTGCCAAATTTTTGTGATGCTCCTCTTACTCAATTTTCCCCGTGGAGCCTGTAAGGTACTTGTAAATAAATAAATAAATAAATAAATAAATAAATAAACATGTCTGCGAATTAGAGCATGTTGTCGATGATGACGCTGCTTTTGTCTGTGCAGTGTGCAGTTCGTGATATAGTTACCATAGTATCAGTGACATAAATCTCTGAGTAATCATGTCAATTGCAACACCTTTGTTACTGCAGTGATACATCCTCAAAGTTGTGAGCAAAGAAACTGGCATACTCCTGAGTGCGTGTGTTTTATGCGAAATTTGATATATTTGACACAAGAAATCTGTGGTGCAACTTGTTTTTTAATGCATTGATGTGTTTGAGAATAAACATATATTTAAGTCAATGCAGTTTGTGGATGTAAGAGCTGGATTATATTGCACAGTTGTCGGTGGCATGTCTCTGCTCTTGTGCTGTGCAGGGGTGTAGCCAGAAATTTTTTCGGGGGGACGGGGTTTAACTATGCTTTACGTACGTTCATGCTTCCGTTTGTGTGTGCGTGTATATATACACATGCAAAATTAAACAATTTCGAGGTTGGAGGGGGATCGAGCCCCTTCCAACCCCCCACCCCCCTTGCTATGCCAATGGTGCTGTGGTTTGTATAAGGTTATAAAAAAAATGCCTTATCTCAAGTCAGCTGTGCTGATTTTAATGCCAGTTAGATCGTCCTTACAGCGCACTTGGTCAACCTACCCTCAACAGCAACTGTCACGTGCACATGTATGGTCGGCATTAACCTTCAGTTCAAGCATCAAGCTTGAACTGATGGTTAATGAATTTCATAAAATGTTAAACTTCATAAAAATGAAGAGCCTTAACAGCCCAATGATGACTTTTGTTGTGCTTGTAGTTCAGCGCTGAGGCCATGGAATGCCTTGCTCAACAAATGAATGCTCAGGATGGCATTTCATCTTTCACACTCATCACTGATTACTTATTACCAGAAGCCATGCGACATACTTTGATACCTTTCTTGTATGTCTTCCTGAACAATGTAGACAATGAGCTTAATGGCTGTGAGTGGTTCGGAATCAAGTGAAATGCCTCCACTTGATCTCCCATTGTTCACTTCTGTGCAGTTATTAGTAGTGTAGTGATAAATACGGTTACCATAGAGAACGATGAAGAAGACGGTTGTTGTGGTTGGTGCTCGTGCCGGCTCCGTTTCGGGGAACTGACTGCTGTCCCGTCGCTGTCTCGCCTCTAAGACGCTCACCGTACCTGAACTATTAAACGCATACTATCAATTGGTGGAGGTGCTGGGTAGTTCACCCTGGAACTTCGTTCTCGGACTCTACCTCCCGCCTCGTCGATTCCTGACGACATGGCCCAGCAAGCTGCTACCCCAACCCCATCTCTTACCTGTTCCGGCATGCCAAGACAGCGGGATCCGGTGATTTTCAACGCCTCCGACGAGCAAGACGCCGAAGACTGGCTATCTTCATATGAAATAGTAAGCGCGCACAATAAGTGGGATGAAGCCGATAAACTTGGCTACCTTCACTTCTATCTCGCGGGTGTGGCACAGCTGTGGTTTAACAATCACCAAGCTGACATTCCTAACTGGTCGTCCTTTAAGACACGCTTCGCGGAAGTATTCGGCCGACCCGCTGTTCGCAAGCTCCGCGCCGAACAGCGCTTGCGCGGCCGCGCGCAGCGTTCTGGTGAGACCTTCACGTCTTATATCGAGGATGTTGTGGACCTCTGCCGTCGTGTCAATCCAGACATGTCTGATAGTGACAAAATCCGGCACATTATGAAAGGTATTGAAGACGACGCCTTCCACATGCTTGTTGCCAAAAACCCCCAAACTGTCGCAGAGGTGGCTCAGTACTGTCAGAGCTACGACGAGCTGCGGAGACAGCGCATTTCTACGCGACAGCCGAGCTTCGACACGGCCGCAACGTCTGCATTAACCGTTGGCGCTGTTTCTACCGACCAGACCACGTTAATGCAACAGATACAGCAGTTCGTCCGCGAAGAAGTGGTGCGACAACTGTCTCTTGTGCCTTACGTTCCGGCCAGTGCGCATACGCTGACCCCGACGCTCAGACAAGCGATAGAGGAGCAAGTCTCTGACGCTCTCCCTTCCACCTACCATCCTTCGCCTACCTCCGCACCTCTGACTTACGCTGAGGTCGCCAGACGACCATCGCTGTCGCTACCACTCGTCACGGACCCTGCTCGACAGGCTAATGCCTTCTACGCAACAAGTCCGCCTGTACGCCCGGACCCGCCCCCTTTTCGCCGTCCCGCACCACCGTCCTCCAATCCTTGGCGCACACCCGACAACAGGCCGATCTGCTACTCCTGCCGTCTCCCTGGCCATGTCGCCCGTTTCTGTCGTCGTCGTGATTTCCGCCAAGGTGCTGGCGAAGAAGGGTACGGCTACTATCGTACAGAGCCACCTCAGTCGAGTTCCTTCCACCCCACGTCGGACACGTCATCGTCAAGTCGTCGCGGCTTCGACAGGCATCGGTCACCCTCACCACGGCGCCGTTCCATTTCGCCTATGGTTCGTCGCCCGCCACCCGTCCCAGCGGAAAACTAACCGTCGCAGTTCCCGAGGCAAGAGCTGCGCTCATATCGAAAACTTCAAGGCCTCGATTTCTACCCGCCAACGAAATAACTGTGTATATTGATGGTGTAGCTGTGCAAGCGCTCGTTGATACTGGTGCTGCTGTGTCTGTGCTGAGTGGTGAACTGTGCCGCAAGTTAAAGAAGATTACTATTCCGCTTTCCGACGTCTCTCTCCGTACGGCAACTTCGCACCACATCCAGCCTTCTATGGCGTGCACAGCTCGGCTAGTCATACAGAACGTTTTGTATGCAGTTGAATTTGTCGTATTTTCACCATGTTCGCATGACATCATCTTGGGCTGGGACTTCCTTTCCGCTCATCATGCCGTCGTTGACTGTGCGCGTGCCGAACTAGAGTTGTCAACGATGTGTGAACTGCCGCTGTGTCAAACGCCGATGTATGACGGGCCCTCTGACCAGGCATTATCTTCTCGAGTCATCGTCGCTGCGGACACTCACATTCCTCCTCTGTCCTCTGTTCTTGTGCCACTCTCTTGCGACGGCGCGCCCTCTGTCACTGCCCTGTTTACACCCTCCGAAGCATTTGGCTCTCGCAAGAGCTTCCTTCTCCCATTCGCAGTTGTCACTATAGAAAACTCTTGCGGCGCCATCTATATCACGAACCCGTTTTCTTCCCCAGCCACCTTGTTCCACGGCGAACTAATAGGTCACCTTGAGGAAATAGTCTCTGTTTACTCCAGTCACCTGCCTGATGGCTCGACAACTCCTCACGTCAACAGCATTACCTCTGATACCACTACCACTTCATCTCTCGAGCCATTCCTTCCATCGATTGATTCCGGACTCCCCCCTGCTCAGCGTACGCAACTCTTGGCGCTACTTGATCGCTTCAAGACGTCATTCGACCATAACCAACGTTCTTTGGGCCGCACGTCTGCCATCGTTCACCGCATTGACACCGGCACCCACGCACCTTTGCGCCAGCATCCGTATCGAGTCTCTCACGCTGAACGCCGGGTCATCGACGAGCAGGTGAGCGACATGCTTCAACGTGGCGTAATCCAACCTTCACACAGCCCTTGGGCCTCCCCGGTTGTGCTGGTGAAAAAAAAGGACGGCAGCATCAGATTCTGCGTTGATTATAGACGTCTTAATAAGATCACGCGAAAAGATGTTTACCCGCTGCCCAGAATTGACGACGCTCTCGATTGCCTGCAAGGAGCAGAGTTCTTTTCTTCTTTAGACCTTCGATCGGGCTACTGGCAGGTTCCTATGAATGAAGCCGACCGCCCCAAGACTGCATTTGTAACTCCTGACGGACTGTACGAGTTCAACGTGATGCCGTTTGGCCTCTGTAATGCGCCTGCCACCTTCGAACGTCTGATGGACAACATCCTAAGAGGCCTAAAATGGAACACGTGCCTGTGCTATCTGGATGACATCGTCGTTTTCTCGAAGGACTTCGACTCCCACCTCACTCGCCTCGCAAGCGTCCTCACTTGCCTTGCGGACGCGGGACTGCAGCTGAACTTGAAGAAGTGCGATTTCGCCGCACGCCAGCTTACCATCTTAGGGCACGTTGTCAGCAAGGATGGTGTCCGTCCCGATCCTGCCAAGCTTCGCGCTGTCGCTGACTTTCCCAGGCCGTCTACACTAAAAGAACTCCGTAGCTTCATAGGCCTTTGTTCGTACTTTCGCAGATTTGTGCGCGATTTCGCGACGATAATCGCCCCACTCACACAGCTACTTGCCGACAACCAAGACATTTCGGCGTGGTCTTCCGCTTCCGACAAAGCATTCGCCTCTTTACGCCATCTTCTGACATCCCCACCTATCCTACGCCACTTTGACCCGGATGCTCCAACCGAAATCCACACGGACGCTAGTGGAGTAGGCCTCGGCGCTGTTCTTGCCCAGCGTAAATCTGGCTTCGACGAGTATGTCGTTTCCTACGCCAGTCGCACTCTCACTAAAGCAGAAAAGAACTACTCAGTCACGGAAAAAGAATGCCTTGCCATCGTTTGGGCAATCACGAAATTTCGACCTTACGTATATGGCCGCCCATTCGACGTCGTGACTGATCACCACGCTTTGTGCTGGTTATCGTCATTAAAAGACCCATCTGGTCGCCTAGCTCGTTGGGCGCTCCGTCTTCAAGATTATGACATCCGTGTCATCTATCGGTCAGGCCGTAAGCATTCGGATGCCGACGCTCTTTCTCGTTCGCCACTTCCCCATGAGTATGGTGTTGCGTCTATTTCGAGCAGCGATTGTTCATCTCTTGAACATGCCGACATGTCATCTGAGCAACGCCAGGATCCATGGATAGCCTCTCTCCTAGAGTATCTGTCTCAGGCGTCTCCACATACAACCAACCGCTCGCTTCGACGCACTGCTCGCCACTTTAAAATCCGTGATGGCCTCCTGTACCGCCGAAACTATCTGTCTGATGGCCGCAAATGGTTGCTGGTAATTCCTCGCCATCTACGTTCCGACGTTTGTGCCTCCTTTCACGCGGATCCGCAATGCGCCCATGCTGGCGTGGTGAAGACATATGCACGCCTCCGGATTCGATACTACTGGCGCGGAATGTACCGCTTTGTTCGGCAGTACGTCCGTTCATGCTCCAAGTGCCAACGACGGAAGAGCTCTGTGCACACGACCACAGGTCCACTCCAGCCACTGCCCTGTCCCTCTCGGCCGTTCGACCGCATAGGGATCGATTTGTACGGTCCCCTACCGTACACACCAGATGGCAACCGCTGGGTGATCGTCGCTGTGGACCACCTCACGCGCTACGCTGAAACTTCCGCGCTTCCAGAGGCCACAGCGCGTGAGGTCGGCTTGTTCATCCTTCGAAAGCTCGTTCTTCGGCATGGTGCACCTCGCGAGCTACTCAGTGACCGCGGACGTTCCTTCTTATCCGAAGCCGTAGAAGCCCTCCTCCGCGAATGCAACGTTGTCCATCGAACTACTACCGCATATCACCCGCAAACCAACGGGATGACCGAGCGCTTCAATCGCACACTCGGCGACATGCTCTCCATGTATGTTTCCGATGACCACACGAATTGGGACCGCATACTGCCGTTTGTCACGTATGCTTACAACAGCGCCATTCAGTCTACTACGGGGTTTTCTCCGTTCTTCCTGCTTTATGGTCGGGAACCTTCCTCATTCTTGGATACTATTCTTCTGTACCGACCGGACCCCTCAGAAACGACGACTCTAGCCGAAGCCGCCACTTATGCCGAAGAATGTCGGCAGCTCGCACGCTCGCTTACCACGCACGACCAGGCCCGCCAGAAACACTCTCATGACCGAAACTTATCTGCTTCGTCATATTCACCTGGAACAATTGTGTGGCTTCGCGTGCCCTCATCTGCCCCCGGCCTTTCCGCAAAGCTCGTCCCTAAGTATGACGGTCCTTACCGGGTCGTACGCCAGACTTCACCGGTCAACTACGTTATTGAGCCTCTTCAGCCACCTACGGATCAACGCCGCCGCGGGCGCGAAACTGTTCATGTCGATCGATTGAAACCTCACTACGACCCACCAGTATTACCTGTGCCATAGGTCGCCAGGATGGCTCCTTTTCTGCCGGGAAGTGATTGTAGTGATAAATACGGTTACCATAGAGAACGATGAAGAAGACGGTTGTTGTGGTTGGTGCTCGTGCCGGCTCCGTTTCGGGGAACTGACTGCTGTCCCGTCGCTGTCTCGCCTCTAAGACGCTCACCGTACCTGAACTATTAAACGCATACTATCAGTAGCTTGAAATCTTCAACCCCTAAGCGCTCTGTTCTCTTTCCATTCTTTACCTCTTTCTTTTTTTCTAAATACAATAATCTGAGATTTGATTATGCGAATGTGGCTGGTGCAGAATTCACAACAGCATGACACGAGGCACTTGGAAGGCGAAATTGGTGAGATGCGCAACAATGTGGCTTCCGCTCTCACTGGCATCAAAGGGGCTTAAGTTTGTTTTTTATGCCTGTGCTATGTTGCTATAAAATTCTCAGTGCATCATTGACATACTTTCAGATGTCATTCTTTGCTTCTCTGAGTATAGTTCATTACATACATTCTACAGAATGAAGCAGCGAACATTAGTTGATGCTTGGTGCTCCATCTTGGATTGTTTATTAGTATATTCCTTCTTTGCACTGTAAATAGCGCTTTGTCCAACCAGCTTGGCTGCCACTTTTCTAAAATGGACAGAACACTTTCAAGTTTTCATTCTTTGTGCCACTGCTACTGAATTTAGTGCGTCACTCTTTCGTATACAGCAGCTCCTGTAGAAAACCATGTTGATCCTTGTGTTCTGTCTCACTTCTTTCTTTCAGATAGAGGGTGAGGTGAACCTGGTCGGCATAGTGCGCAGTCCAGAAAAGGTAAGGACATAACAGCATATGGTCAGCCTCAAATGAAAGATAATAGACTTCATGAGCATCTTTGTTTGCAGATGTCTTCCAGGAATGTAGGGGAAAAATTATGTACCGCAAAAGCCTATAAAACCCTTTTGAATACCAATGGTAGGCAGAAGCGTAGCCGAGGCAACTCTAGTAATTTTCCTCAGTTACCAGTTTTGAGGACATGTCCATAAGTTTTAGTCGGACTGAAGGACAGGCGAGTTGTCAATAAAACTAAGGATCCATTGTTGCGTAGCACACAAATGGATCAAACACAAAGGAAGAAGACGGGACAAGCGCTGGTCTAACAACTGAAAGATTTATTTGAAAAAAATTCAAATATGTACAGGAAACGCAAACCACACACATGCTTACAAGCAATCAATGAACAGAATCTCTTCTTCTGATAATGACACCGACGGCTGACTAATACAATTGCTATCACACTTGCCCATGTGGTATGCTTCGGCAATCCTGTTTCGTCCATTTGTGCGCTACCCAACAATGGATCCATAAGTTTTATTGACAACATTTAGGTACTAACAATGATGTGAATTGCCTAGGCTTGGGCGAATATTCTATGTTTCAAAATATTTGATTGAATATTATGATGTTCGATATTTGCTTCGGCTCGAATTTTAGTATTCGAAAGTATTCAAAACATTTACCGCTTATACCTTGCCTGAAAAGGTAGTTTCACTACATTAATACACGTGCAGCCATGAAACCACCCTTTCAGGCACAATGCGCTCTGCCGCGAAGTCACGTCTGAAGAGGAAGTCACACCTTACATTATTACACTCATGCACACACGCACGCACACGCACAGAGATGCACACACACACACACACACAAAAAAACGTGCACCTCATGGCTCCAAGTGCTCGAACTGCGGGTCACTTCGTCTTTGCGGCACTGGCATGACTAAAAAATATTAAAAAAGCTGCGTTCATGTGACCAGGACTCTGACGTGACCTACTGACATCAGAGTCCTTCAATCATTGAAGGACTCTGCTGACATCCAGGGGAGCGAAAGCCATACAAGGTTGATACTTGTGACGCACTGTCTGAGCACGAAGAAAGACGCACAAAAAAAACACACATAGTACACAACACGA
Source organism: Rhipicephalus sanguineus (assembly GCF_013339695.2). Classification (NCBI taxonomy): domain Eukaryota; kingdom Metazoa; phylum Arthropoda; class Arachnida; order Ixodida; family Ixodidae; genus Rhipicephalus; species Rhipicephalus sanguineus. The sequence continues at coordinate 77,138,492 of NC_051176.1, forward strand.
GCGCGAACTAACAACTCGGTTGTTAGTTTGTGAGTTGTTAGTTCACGCTAGTGTTGTGTACTGCGTGTGTTATTTTGTGCATCTTTCTTTGTGTTCAGACAGCGTGCCACAAGTATCGACTATGCACAACCAACTAGCCCTTACTCCGGCCCTTCTAGCCACACAAAAATGAGTGAAAGTGTTACTGTGCATATATATGATGGTAAACAAAGCAAATTCTACTCAGTTAATTACAAGGAAGTTAATCAGTGAAACTTAATTATATGATGGTAATGGAATCAAATTAAGTGAGTAATGAGTTAATTGGTGAATGTTGTAGTATGTCAATATAAAGTGGACGGTAAAGTAGCCACAGTGCACGGCTTTCACTTTTGTCTTTAGATGAATGCATATGAGAATCTGGGTGTTTTTTTTTTTTTAGTTAGAGCAGGTTATACACGGAAACCATGATAACTTTTAACACCTACCGTATCTTAGTGTGTATTACCCGCACTTCTAATTACGATAGACTGGGAAAAAATCCACATGCATAACCCACGAAAATAGTGGCATACAGTTACTTAATAACATAACAAGACTTTCAAAATAAACTGACCCCATAAATTAAGCTGTTTTCTTTTTAACAAGTAAAGAACCAACTCTTCAAAAGTTTGTCAACATAAGGTACTTGCATCAACATTTTATTGAAGTTTCACTAGTCAGACAATTCACTTTAATATGATTCAATACTATTTGTTTTTCACTTTGATTTTGCTTTGAATGGAAAAATTTATACTTGCACAAGCCTAGAATTTTCAGATGAAAATTACCAATATTCTCACTTGTCGACTGTATAACACACCAAATTACTTACCTAGAGATGTTAGTTGGGGATGCTTTCCTTGACACAAGCACTCAAGCTCTTTACTGTCACCATTACGATTGTGGCCAGATGCAGCCACAGCATGATGTTTTGACACTGCTAGTGATATAATAAATGCAGCAGAAACTATCCCTGGCATGGTTCCTCTATTGTGGGTTACGTGACAGGACATAGCACTCGCATCACGGCACAGAAATGTGGTGCACTGTGTGCCTCACTTCTCACAAGTTGCTGTTATTTACGATTGATCTTTGATAGATCTTCTTAGCCAGTGGTGCAACTCTCAGTTTGGCACTTGCACAAGAACTGAAAAGTTACTTGCTTTCTACTTGATTCCTGGTTTGTGAGAGGCAAATTTTTCCCTTTTTTAATTGCATTTGCATTAAGTAACAAAGATATGTATTGTCAATAAAACTTGTAACTGGGCGAGTTGGTTCATACTTGAAGGTAAAACTGGTAAGCGCAAATAAACAAGACAGGGACACAGGAAAAATGCACATGGACAGGCGCTACTTTCAACTCAGTTGAAAGTAGCGCCTGTCCATGTGCATTCTTCCTGTGTCCCTGTCTTGTTTATTTGCGCTTACCAGTTTTACCTTCAAATATGTATTGTCATATCACCAGGATTAAATTAAGTTCATTTGCTTGACTGGTTAGTAGTATTTCATTCAAACATAATACAGTAAAACCTCGTTAATTCAGAGTAACTGGGACTGTGAAATATCTTCTAATTAAGCGGGTTCTCGAATTAACCAAACATATCAAAAGCGCGATGCAAGGAACTTTGAAAGTAATCAGAGGTGGTCGTTTTCTGCGCCTGCTAGTTTGCGGCTCCAAGGTTATGTTTTCCAGCAATACCCTGTCCCAATTCTGCCGCTAAACCAGGGAAACGCCGAGCCTCGCTGCTGCCTGCGCAAGGAAAAAAAAGGGGAAAAAAATGGTCTCGTGGTCAACTGAAATGTGCGCCTGCGGAAAAGAAGACGTGCTTCACTGCAACACAGTGGTGAAACGCGGGCAGCATGTCGCCTGCTTCTCGCAGCGTCAGCGCGTCATGTTGCGACCATTTGCCCATTATTTCTGGTAAAATAAAGGATTTAATAATAGGCAGTGTGACGGAATTCGCGATGTGTCCTAGGTGGAAAAGATTATCACTGAAGTTTTCGAACTGAGTTTTCGAAGTAGGCGTTGCAGACTCCTACTTCGAAAACTCTGCCAGCAGTGCAAGTGCGCAAATTGCCGGAACAACCGCGCATTCCGTCAGACCGTCCTTTATTAATTTCTCTATTTTCCCAGAAAGAAGGGTAAATCATGACGCGCTGACGTTGAAAGAAGCATGCGTCATGCTGCCCGCGTGTCACCACTGTGTTGCAGTGAAGCACACCTTTTCCGCAGGCGTACCTTTCTTTATGTAACTGCGCAAAAAACCGTCCGTTACCGTCCGTTTTTTGCACAGTTACATAATGGATCATTACCAACTCGGCCAACTTACCACTCTTCTGCACCTTTCAGCTGACCACGGGACCACTTTTTTTTTCTTCTTCTTGCGCTGGCAGCAGCGAGGCCGGGATGCTTCACTTGTCACTCATTAATATCGCTACATTGCATTGCCTTGTGGCTCCTAAGGGCCATCGTTTCTGCAGATTTGCGGCTAAATCGGGATCGGGAATTGGCACATGGCACCCAAAGTTTTCGAATTAACCAGGCTGGTACTGCCCGCCGCTTCAAATTATCCACTCACATTTACATTGCAAAATATGGGGCCGCAGAAATCTTTCGAATTATGTGGAATTTCGAAATAACCAAGTTCGAATTAATGAGGGTTTACTGTACTCAAGACATTCACACATCTTCATTTATCAGCACTCTGTTGTATATCTATTCAGCAGGAGATCAGTCCATAGCCTGAGTTCCTTTGAAACTTTTTGAACAGTCTTTTTGGTTTGCTTAAACCTTCAAAGATGCTGCAGCATCAGAGTGCAGTGCACTTAACACAGAATAGTTCATTTCTTGGCAATGGCAGCCACAATTCGATGGGGGCGAAATGCAAGAACAGCCATAACATTAGATTTACAGTGGCGGTCCAGCCAGTTTAGAGTTTGGAGCCATTTTAGGAGCAGGAAGAAAGCTGTTTTGGAGCAGGTTTAGAGCTGAAAAATATGTCTTTCAGAGCAGGCTTGGAGCGGACAGAATGGTGTGTGGGATCACTTGGAGTAGTAAAACAGCAAGTCTGCAACATTTTAGTGCATATTCTTATACTAATGTGCAATCAGGAAATGCTGCTCAAATGTAAACAAGAACGTTAAACAGTCAGACAGCAACCAGCAATCAGGCAGGGGCGGCGCAAGGGAGGGGGGGGAATTAGTGGTGGCTATTAACCCCCAAAAAATTTTCGCATACCCCCCTTTCAACTCCCCCAGTAAAAAAAATCCTGGCACCACTCCTGCAGTCAGGCTGTTTACACAAAATAATGTCACATGCAGGCTTCACCGCCTCATACAAGATGTGCATTGTGGTGACCAACAGTGACAAGGAGTGCATGCTGCATACTGTTTCCCATTATCGCCCATTGGATCCGACACTGGCAGGGGGTTCACAAATTGAATTGAGTTCAGTGAAAGGAGTATTACAATTCTGCGAGTGCTGAGAACTAAGTCGACTACATACAGTTTATTTCCCATTAATTTTGCACAGTTTATTACTTCAGAGACATAATTATGCATTGCACTTGGGATTTAACGAAGCCACTGGAAGTGGCATTAGCACTTACGTATTCTGTGAGCAGTGAGCAACTCGCGTGTCAGCCGCAGCAGCAGCGCTCCACTCATCATTGCACCATTGGGAACACATGGTGGCTGTACTGAGCATGCTCGCAAGTATAGTTTGTAACAAGTGAATGGGTGGGAATCAGTTCGGAAGTTTTGCATGCTGAGAGCGACTGGTCTAGCATTTTATAATGAACACGTGAGCACCATCACGCATTATTTGTGACTCGCAGCGAGTCGCTGTCCGTAGTGTCATTGTCTATGCACACTAGTTTGCCACCGCATTATGTTGGTTTTGCAATGAAGACGCGCAACAAACGCGTTGACATGTGCGAGCAGCAGCGGCAACACTTAGTGTCCAACATGTGCTCGTGCAATTAGGCTGTGCGTTACGATTAGTATGGCAAAGAACCTTAGGGAGTGCAATTGACATGAAACACTTCTATTTCGCAACATATAAAACTATTGCACGTCCCAATTTTCATTTGCGTTAAAGGGGCCCTGCAACACTTTCTCAGCATGGTCAGAAAACGCTGCTGATCGGTAGTCGAGGCTCCCGAGAACACGCGAACCAAACGTTACAGCGCAGCACACGGCCTGGGATTTACAATAAATTCGCAAAGTCAGCTAAAAAGCGTTTCCTCTTCTCTCGACAAAAAAATGATGCTTACGGCGTCACAGGCAGGTTCCACGCCATTGGCTGATTTGAACATGGCGCTCTCAGTAGTTACTGCGGCCGCCGCGAGAGGCCGCCACTCGCCTGTGCGCGCGCGCACGCAGTCACACTGAAAGTACGCCATGCATTCATAGAAAAAAAAGGAAATTGTGCTCAAGGTCAGGAGGCGTGCATGACGTACCTTCTTCCCCCGTGCCATCTCCCCCTGCTTAGCTTCCAGTGCTTCCGTCGGGGCGAGAGAAGAGAGAAAGCAATTACAGCATGCGACAAATTTTTGTACCTCTGCTTGTACTGGTCGGATGCTAAAAATTTTTTCCGGTGTTCGATTCGTGAGGCAATAAGTTCCTTTAGTGAAGCCATTCCATGGCTACTTGGAAAAGTGTTGCAGGGCCCCTTTAAGCTGCTTCGTGGTTCTGGCTCGCTAAAACCCAGAAATTATTATTATTATGCATGAAGACACCCTTTACAGTGTAATTCCGTTTACAGCATGCGGTTCCTGAAACGGTATAGCCACATGGCCGGCGTGCGCTGCATTACAATAAACATTGTGGCTCGGCAAAAAAAAGAACACTTGTTCACGTATTATCGCCAGTTGCTCACCAAGAGCCATAAGCTGCCAGACAACATGCGGAACCATCAATAACGGAGATCACACACATATATTTTGGTTAGGCCAATTATAACGAGGAAAAGCGCATCGGTGGAAGTAGCGGGAATGGGTTCTGCGACAGCATGGAAATGCTGTGTGAATTTGGTGCTAAACCAGGAATACCTTGGGCTAGAAACACTCGATTGCCGTTTAAGCAGCAAAATGTGAAGTTGCCGCAAGATACACTGCATTGGGCGCAGTAAGGCGCACAGAAGTAGAATTGTAGCAAAATGTCGCAAATGGCACAGTTGGACAACCACTGGATTTAGGTGCATGTTAAAGAACCCCAGGTGGTCAAAATTAATATGGTGCCTTCCACTACAGCATGCCGCTTAATCATATTGTGGTTTTGGCGCATAAAACCATATAATTTTTGTTTTCACGCAATGCAAAAAGGACACAGGATACCCACACTGCGCACCCTTGTGTGTGCGTGTTTTGTGCGCTCTTGTGTTAGGTGCGCAACATCAACAAGCTGAATATGCAACTTTTATTAACTCCAATGATGTTTCTGTTGGCAGTGCCAAGTAAAGAGTGCATGCTTGTAGATAAATGTGCTCTAGGCTATTTCTTTTTGAGAGCTGAGTATCGCTAAAGGTCTGCTGGTACTGAGCAATGTTGTTCACTAAGTCATGCAAAGTTATTGTGGACAGTGTGGGCTTGAATACAAAAACAGTTTTTTTACTCCTATTCACTTACTTGAAATTTCCATGCATTTATTACAAAGAATGTCTGAGCATCGGAATGCTGCTTTTTCTTTTTGACTTTTTCTACTATAGAGGCCACCTCTTGGCCCCAAGAACCAAAGCACAGACCACACCTGGCATTACAAAGATGTGGAACAGATGGCTCGGGCCTGTGGAGCTGCACCTGTCCTTCTTGATGCAGACTTTGGTGAGAGCTTCACTTTAAGGACTAATCATTTCAGCTCTACTCAAAAGGTTCAGCAGGTTAAATGTGAGCGTATGCTGTGACGTTTTTGGATATGTTAAACTTTGCAACTTTGGGAACTAGTACGAAGTAAATATAATTTGAAAAAAGAACTGTACTGTGAAACTTGATGTAGCAGCCTAAATGTGCCATCTTGTACAGTACTCATTGATTTAAATGCGACACTGAGAGCGCGTGACTATTCGTACATGCAGCACCGTCTGTGGAAGCAAGGTGTTGCACTGGGTTATTCGCAAGGGTGAAAGCCTTTTTGAAGCAAGATTACTGTTTCTGGTCATCAGTGAGCCAATCTGTGGTTCACCACAGCTCCAGGAGGGGGTGCTACAAGCCTGGTGTGCTTTTGTATGCCGGCTGAAGTGGCTCGGCTGTGCAGACTGCCAATTTCGCAACATCGTTTGCTTGCACACTCCCATTAACACAGTGCTATTGTTACGTGTGCTCTGTCAATGCGGCACATATGCTGTGCAAGCAAGACAGGTTACAGCCCCCAGATTGAGCCTTATGTGCACCTGCAAACAAAACAACCATCTGTATAGAGCAGGGGTCTCAAACATGTGGCCCACGGACCTCTCGCTAGAGGCCCGGTCCGCTCATGACTGTCTTTGGCCCATATTTAAAAAAAATTTCTTAATAATGATGTTCATGAGCTACACAGATGTGACTGGACTCGAGCATTTTTTTCGTGAGGCACTCAGTGCGGCCACCGTGTGTTAAAACATAACCATGGAACAAACACTCGATGTTTCAGAATCAGCATCACTCTGTTGACCAGTATCAATATGTTTTGAAAAATGAAATAGTAAGTGGGAAAAACAAAGTGGTTTATTCTTGTCCTAGCATAGACAAGAACAAATTAATGGTTGTGCAATTTTGTGCATCTGCAGACAGTGCATTCATGTCAGTGGCAGTGTGCCGAAAGAATTAATTTTTGAAAGCTTGTGTGTTACAGGAATATTGTCTCAGTTTTTCTGAATGTTTGGACTACGTTGATTATCGATGAAATTATTCTGTAGATGCATTTTATTGCGATAGCAATTATATGGACAGTCTCGGCTGAATTTTGCCGTCGCCGTCGCCGTCATGCACCGTATATGTATATGTATATATATATATATAAAAGCCCCAAAGAAAAATAATTCAGAAAAGTGCTTCCGAGGCGCGGAATCGAACCAGGGACCTCTTCCTCCGCAGCGAGTGGCGCTAGCCACTACGCCACGAAACGCAGATCCTCCACGTAGGTAACGGCGAGCGTTATATACACACTCTTTACCACTGGACGGACTCAGAGACGGCTGCGCTTATAAGCGTTTCTTCATTACCAGCGAGATGGCGTTAGGAGCACGACAGGCGCATTTAAAAGTCGTCAGCCCGCGCGCTCGCTTCTTATACTTGCGCAGGGAGAACCTTGCCCTTCCGCTGTCTGCTCGCGCGGTTTTCTTGTGCTGAGGGGAAGAGGGATGTTTCACGCTTTCACCGTGATGTCCGCGCTCATGTTACGCAGCGTACGAAAGCCACTCGAGCTCAAGGGACGCCGCTCAACGAACAAACAGAAGATGAGCGCGAACTATCAAGTGTCACAGCTCGACACTTGAAGCACGCTAGTTTCTTTCGCTGCTTCGGCCACCTTTGCAACAGGAGCGCTGTTCAAACTTAGAGTATCCATTGGCGAGCCTCACTTCATATAGCATTAGTTTCTTGCTATCGCATTCATTGCTTCGCCCTTGCGGCGAAACTGTGACTTTTTTATTTATTCATTGCTTATTATGACAAAGTAGAGACATATATTTCGGCCGGTTGTGCAGTTCTGTCTGCAGTGTATCCAAGTGTGAATTTTTTAGTACATTGGGTGATGTAAAGGAACAGCAGCAATTATAGACTAAATCATATCGCTTTCCTTTAGCGTAACAGAGGGCGGGATTTGTGTCTTTTCTTTTTTTATCAGTATAAGTATGTTTATTTCTTCCTTGCATACATACACAAGAAACGGGACAGAAACAAAAGGCACTGTCACGTAATAAAGACCTGGGCCCTAGCCTAACCACTCCATCTTCCTTTTTTTTCCTTAATTCCGTTGCGAGCGGAGGATTATGGCGCCAAAAAAAATGTCGCATAATAAGGACCCAAGCCGTAGTCCAAGCACTCCATCTCTTTTTTTATTATTCCATTGCTCGTGTTGTTCATTTTCTTCCTTCTCTTCGCTATCACCGCCTGTCAGCAATGACCTTCAACAGGCACTTTATATGACTGAGAAAGGCTTCTGCACCTGTGGTTCTCAACAGATACATGTCTTACACAAAAAGAGACAAAAAGACATTTGATGCCTCATAGAACAACATGAGTGATGACAATGTGGTATCTCGCACTTCCAAAAGCAGGTAGAGACAGCGCTCTTCGTACAGTACCAGTAATCAAAGAGCATGAACCTATTCACTAACACCTAGTGATGACGAAATTCAATACAAATTCCATATTAGTTCTGTACAATATTATTTAGCACATGATAAATGATTTGTTTTTCCAACAATATTACTTTAGCTTATTTTTCGGGAAGCCTGTGGACTAACACCAAAATTTATGCTATGTTCCATTTCATTGACTAATTGCAATAACTGGCACTGCATTGTATGTTTCCCATAACTCGTCCTTGACCTTCCCAATCGTCAATTTTTGGCCGCAGGATAATGCTGGCTATTTTTTTATGCTTGTACAGCTTATTTTTATCCACCTCATTTAGTGGTTTAAAATTGTATATAAGCCTTGCCTTCAAAGTTCGATGTTTACCAGCAAACATTGAAGGCAATACGTTGAAACCTACTCTATATATTGTCTTCAACATTTGATGTTTATAAAAAAGCACTGATGTGCACACACAATAGATACTACAGTAGTAGTTTTCTTTAACAGTTTCCTTCATATAGTCCAGCTGGCGAGGTCGAAGTCGTTAACTCCTTAACCGTTTTGTTTTTTGAGAGTCTTTCTGTCTAAAATGTTTTTTTTGTTAAAATTTGATATTGAATATTTTGCTTGTAAAAAGCATGTTTTGATTGACGAAAAAAAAACTGCTGCATATGTTAAGTCAAATTAGCATAATGAAGTAGCGTAGTGGTGGTGTCCTCTGAGCAGTCTTCCTCGCCTGATGAACTGCTAATCCTGATGTCATCATCACTATTACTCTCGCTTCCAGAATCAAAGTAAACTTCAGTGTCTGAAAAATTACTGCCTGAAGAGCTGGACGTTGATGAAAGGCTTCGTTTCCATGACGATGCACGAGCAACACATTTTGTAAACACAAGTTGCGAAAAAATGTGAAATGGCAGTTGAAATTAGTACGTGAATGTTTATTGCAATATATAATATACAAACCCTTTTACAGTTCAACCCCTTTATAAGAGGTGCTGATGTAACAGACCTGTTACATATAGGTACACTGTTGTCTAAAAGACAACAGTGTGCCTACATTGATCAGAAAATGAGAATGTGGTACCCTGCTTGTAAGAGACACCTTATGTAAGGGACAAAAACTGCACCCCGGTTGTGTCTCGACTCTAAAGGGGTCGAACTGTATAGCTGTAAGGTGCATTGCTATCAGTGCTTTGCCTTTCGGGTGAATCTGTGAATTTTTTTCTTCATCTTTTATTCCATTCCTTTTCCTTTCGGTGGAGACACCTGGGACCCAGATTTAATTGTCATAACCGATAATGCAAGATGGTTTATTCTAGTAAGGAGCTTCTTTCTCCATAGAAAAGATGCCAAAGTTCACGATGCAGTGGCTGCTCTTTGTTGTTTGATTATTACTTTTATTTACTTATTTTATGTGCCTTGTTATGAACTTTGGCAGAGAGCACTGTTGAAGGTGGACCCATTGGAGGTCAAACGAAAGTGACTCTTCGAAATGAACACTTCTCATATATCATCACTTGGTGAGTATTTCAAAGCTTGCCATTCCATTCACAAAGTGCTTGGGTACTGATTTATTTTTTTTTTTCATTTACCCTTAAGTTCTTAGCATTCCATGAGGAGTGGATAATGTAAAGATGAAAACAAACAAAAAAGTAAGAACTAAATTGTAGCACAATTGCAGTATTCACAGCTATGGCCGTCTAGACAGGTAATGAAGGCGAGAAGGTGGTTTCATTATGTGCTAGATTTCCAGTATGAAATAACCAGTACGCATAAATCGTTGAGCTCTTTTTTTTTTCTTTTGCCCAGCTGTAAGCAGAAACAGCCAGTTATCAAACATTCAGCACATACGCATCTTAGCTGCTTATTAACATTGCTTTCTGTGTTATCCTCCAGTGGTGGTCATTGATTTTTTTTGTCTTCACTCGTGCTGTCCGTATCCGTAGGCGTGAACTCCTTTTGTCAATTCTGTCCTAGAGTGGCATGTGAAGAAACCAGTGAAACTAAGCTAAGGGTTAATTTATTTCTCTTCTCACACCACGTTATTCCACTTTACTTTTAGACTGCAGAGTACTCCTACACATGACCAGTTACTAAAGGAGCTACCATGTTTGTCGGGATGTTCAATGTGCCACTTTTCCATCAGCAATAGAGTAGCAGCAGTTTTTCTTTCCCTATTATGCCTGCAGCTACTAAACTTAGATATGTGGTGTGGGCTGGTGATTTGAATGTGTTTGTTTTTGTTTTTTTTAAGAAAAAGTGCAACGTTACTGACTGTGCACCGTCAAACTTTAATTTCTCTGTCATTATGAGCACTCACTTCAAAATGCAAGAAGGACCTTCCTACCATTATTGCTATCTTTCAAGACAGCCTTGAGCGCTTGCAGCACCTTGGAATAAAATTGCACGACTGGTACATTTATCAACGGTGCATTGAAATTTGTAGCTAAAGGGGTTATTCTGAGTTGTTGAAAAGCACTTATAAATATACTAAATATGCAAAGCTGTTGTATACATGAATGAAACCTATATTCCCAGCTTCACGAAAGGCTGAAATGAACCACGGACAGCAAGCTACAGTGCTGCAGCTTGAATGTGTAGCTCGTAGTGTGTTGCACGACAACACACTGTAAGACACGAGACAAAGCATTTGCAGGACTAGCCGATTCATACAACAGTATGCAGAGAATTGACAACCTGTTGCAGTGAACACCATTAGTAGACAATTGGTATTAAAAAGATTGAAAGCAAAATGAAAGTTTGTTTAGATAGGCAACCATGCTTTTTTCGTTGCACTTCTTAAGAGCATATTCAAAAGTGACGTACAAGGGGCATTCAAAAAGTGCCCGGAATGGTGGTTCAGCCTGCTAATGATACCAGCTATGGCAATGCTTACCTAATCACCTTAGAAGTAGGACCCTTGTGCGCACACACACTTGCTCCATCACTCCTGCCATTGTTGGGAGCAGTGGTAGAAGGCTCCTTTCGGAATCTGTCGGAGATTAACTGCCGCATTTGCTCATAATGCGCCAAGCCACACATCGCTTGCTATGTAGCACTTCCTCACCGAGGACAATGTCCTGGTCGTCCCTCAACCACCATACTCTCTGGATCTCGCTCCAAGTGACTTTTGCCTGTTCCCTACCCTGAAAATAAGCCTCAAGGGGACACGTTTTGCAACCGTAGAGGACATCAAAGTACACTGAAACCTCGATATAATGAACACGGATATAACGAAATATCGGTTATAATGAACTAAATGAAGAATAGTCTTGCAATACATATTGTTAGGAATATACGTTTATAACGAATTTTCGGATATAACGAAGTTATTTTTGTGTAAGATGTAACTTCGTTATAATGAGGTTTGAGTGTAAATGCGATGGCTAAACTCCAACAGCTTTTAAAAGAAGCCTTCTACCGCTGCTTCCAACAATGGCTGGAGCAGTGGAGCAAGTGTGTGTGTGCACAAGGGTCCTACTTCGAAGGTGATTAGGTTAGCATTGCCATAACTCGTAACATTAGCACACTAAACCAGCATTCTGGTAACTTTTTGACTGCCCCTTGTACATTACAGATTGCAATACTGTGTAGACCTCAGCACTTTTTTTTTCTCTGTAACATGTTGTCTCAAAACATCCATTTCTTTCTTCAGAAGCAGTAACTAACCATAAAAACTTTTTTTTCCCAATATAGGTACTCATTGAGTGCCGCCACTGCGTTCCTCTGGTACCACAAATACATTCGTCGTCGACCTCTCATGTGACATCTGCAGTGCAGTTAACACTGGCTGTGTGTACATCGTAGGAAAAAGGTTCAGAGGAAGCTTACTAAGTAAAGCTGTACAATAAAATGTTTTGTGACTGTGAACGAGTTAAATAAAAATCTCACTTAGCATTCTTTTAGCATTTTCATGTGTGCCAGCAGCCTCTTTGTGCGTGGCGGCATGCAGGAGGGAAGAAGGGAGGTAACAGCTATGTGGTGGGGTGAGGGTGCATTGCCTTTCGTTAGCTTGTTAAAGGGACACTAAAGGCAAATATTAAGTCGAGATTAATTATTGAAGTCCAAAAACCTCGCAGTGCTACTTTTGTGCCAAGGAAGTGCTTATTTTGAAGTAAAATCACGTTTTAGTGGTCCGCATCACTTTAGCGCACTTCAAATCACCCGCCTGAAAGCGGTCTTTCTCATGTCACTGTTGCCGTGCCCAACGTTGGCCGCCTTTACTGCGCGGCGGCGTGCACCATTCGGGCATCCGGCAACATCACATGCATGCGGCATTTTGTCGAACTTTCTGTCAGAGCGACTTTCACGAGCGCGCAAAACACACGTGGCAGTACGCGATACTGAAACTGCCACTGAGACGCGACCGCGTGAGTGAAGCAGGGCGCCGGGCAAAGCGCACTTCGGCAAAAATAGAACCTTTGAACCACGCGCGCCCCCATTGCAACACCAAAGAGGTTCTTTTTTCCGTGAATCAAACAGAAACGAACAAGCAGCATTTTATTACGTCTCTTGTTGCACGGAAGGTTCTTTTTTTATTGCAGCTAGTTTGATTGAGTTATCAATTGTAGTCCGACTCTCTCACGTCATCGGGATCACTTCGAAAATGTCCCACTCGTGGCGCTCATCGTGTGATAGATTTAGCTTAATTTCTCAGTAAGTAGGGCACTGCTGTTGATAATATTGCCGTTTTAGACATTTTCATACATTGAGCTTTCACTATGACATAAATTGTTATTTGCCTTTAGCGTCCCTTTAATATATTTGTGTAATGTGATAAGACTTAGCACGTAAAAAAAAGAGAAGCCTTGGACTTCAACGAGTCTTTGATCCCTTGAAACCATAGGTAAGCAAAAAATGTGAAGCTCACTCAGACTCACTCCAAAAATATATTTTATGCTTAGTGCTCACTCGGACTCAGACTCACCAATGTTTTCCTCAGCCAGACTCACTCGGACTCCCCAAAATATTACTCAGCCGGACTCACTCAGACTCACGGCTCAATCTGAGTTTGAGTGAGTCGACTCATGAGTGTGTTAGCGTATAATTAGCTTTTTTTAGATGCGAAGCAGCTTTTGCTCGGGGCTGTGTCTGTCCTTCCCTCACGCGTCCACTCCCCACTGTGCATGCGCCAGCTCTGCCCCCTCTCCTTGCGCTCATGCGAGGAGGTGGCATGGGCGCTGCCTCCGCTTCGTTTCTCCTCTCCCGTTTCTCTCTCTCCGACACAGCTGTGCGCTCGTATATAATGTGGCGCGCGCTCGCTTCCGTTGCACTCTCCTTCGCAACGGCGCTATGGACGCTCGCGAAGCTGAACGTAAACGGCAATGCCGGCAAGCGTTGCACTCTCCTTCGCAACGGCGCTATGGACGCTCGCGAAGCTGAACGTAAACGGCAATGCCGGCAAGCGTTGCACTCCCCTTCGCAACGGCGCTATGGACGCTCGCGAAGCTGAACGTAAACGGCAATGCCGGCAAGCGTTGCACTCCCCTTCGCAACGGCGCTATGGACGCTCGCGAAGCTGAACGTAAACGGCAATGCCGGCAAGCGTTGCACTCTCCTTCGCAACGGCGCTATGGACGCTCGCGAAGCTGAACGTAAACGGCAATGCCGGCAAGCGTTGCACTCTCCTTCGCAACGGCGCTATGGACGCTCGCGAAGCTGAACGTAAACGGCAATGCCGGCAAGCGTTGCACTCTCCTTCGCAACGGCGCTGTGGACGCTCGCGAAGCTGAACGTAAATGGCAACGCCGGCAAGCGAATCGAATCTCGAAGCTGTGAGGCAACGCGAAGCCGAAGCGCAACGGAAACATCGAGCTGGGGGGCTAACATTAGCGGTACACAACATACTATACACAACTCCACACACAAGTGAAACATACACGGGAACATACAAATGGAACAACAATGGAAACACAAGTGAACACCTAGCGCTGCTTCGCATCCCCACATGGTTCCCTTTAGTGGGGGATGGTGTAATTTTGACCATGGTATCAATGCTCTTTAAAGGGACCCTGAAACCTTTTTGAAAATTTTGTATAAACACATTGAGCCAGTAAAGCAAGTCCTAAGAATCATATGAAGACCGGTTTAAGCTCTCTGCGTCAACTGTGTAATTTATTACAAGACTTTAAACATGTGAATCGCTACAGATTGCAGCGGATCAGCCGAACGAGTTTTCAACTTCTTGCGCCTTTTACACGTAGAATTGTTCCAATACACGTAGCACCCAGCGACCGATCTGACTGGATATACCCAGTCCACGTCACTGAACTTCCTGTGGGCAGCGAGCATTGTCTGCCTGTGTTACAACGTGCTCCGTGTTGACATGAGCTGAGCGAGTGTTTTTTATCTCGAGGTTTCTTTTCTTGGACACTATGAATTGCCCTAGCTGTGTTGTGTACCACATATCTAGCAATTGCTGACGTGTAAAGCTGCAACATCGTGTAATGTCTGTGAAGCATCTGGCGAGTGGAATTGCTTCAGCTCGTTGCTGCAAGGAGCGTCGCGCTCTCACTATCCGGTCAACGCCACGATTCATGTGTCTGCAGCTCTAACTTCATCCCTGAAGACACAACTACATTGCCCGAGTTTACACTTATTGGTAGGGGTGTGCGAATATTCGAAATTTCGAATATTTTTCGAATAGCGTTTGCTATTCGATTCGCACTGGAATTTTACTATTCGAACTTCCCAAAAACAAATACAGTCAACGTCCGATTGAAAGTGACCCCTCCAGGTTTTAATATGCTTCACCTCATTACACTCTTGTATTGCGGCAAAGCTGCCTTTCAGGCTCCGTTACGTTCGAACTTTGCCAAGACACAGTCAACGTCCGATTGAAAGTGGTCCCTAGATTTTCAATATGCTTCACCTCATCACACCCCGGTGTTGCGGCAAAGCTGCCTTTCAAGCTCCGTTACGGTCGAACTTTGCCAAGAGACAGTCAACGTCCGATTGGAAGTGGTCCCTACATTTTAAATATGCTTCACCTCATCACACCCCGGTATTGCGGCAAAGCTGCCTTTCGAGCTCCGTTGCGGTCGAACTTTGTCAAGAGACAGTCAACGTCCGATTGAAAGTGTTCCCTACATTTTCAATATGCTTCACCTCATTACACCTCGGTATTGCGGCAAAGCTGCCTTTCGAGCTCCGTTGCGGTCGAACTTTGTCAAGAGACAGTCAACGTCCGATTGGAAGTGGTCCCTATATTTTCAATATGCTTCACCTCATCACACCCCGGTGTTGCGGCAAAGCTGCCTTTCAAGCTCCGTTACGGTCGAACTTTGCCAAGAGACAGTCAACGTCCGATTGGAAGTGGTCCCTACATTTTAAATATGCTTCACCTCATCACACCCCGGTATTGCGGCAAAGCTGCCTTTCGAGCTCCGTTACGGTCGAACTTCGCAAAGAGGCAGTCAACGTCCGATTGGAAGTGGTCTCGACATTTTCAATATGCTTCACCTCATCACACCCCGGTATTGCGGCAAAACTGCCTTTCAAGCTCTGCTACGGTCGCAAATGCTGGTTCCAACATGGAGATGAAAGATGTGGCAGAGGTGGGGGCTCAATTAATGCTGTTTTGGACCTGAAATTTGGGCAGAAAGTCCGAAAAATCGGAAGCCGAAGCTTTTTAGCATCCAAAATTTCAGATGTTCTTATATATCGACGTCTACGAGGCAGATTTGGAACTCTGGACTTGAAGGGAGCACACCCTTGTCAGCCACATCATTTGGGCTTCCACAGAAGTTGAAAGAGGAGGAGAGGCTGAGGAAATGGCATCTTTGCCTATCACATGTAAAGTGTTGTCGGCAACACTTTGGTCGCACCAAATCATGTACATAAATATAATTCGGCCTCTACATTGCCTCATTCTAGATAAGACAAATATGAAACACCACCCCGCCAGTGCTTCGTCAACCTAGCGAAAAGAAACACTTTCATGTTGCTATCTCATAAGAATATGCTTAAAAATCCTCTCTAACTGCAATTTCGCTTTGAAGTATTCGAAAAATATTCTAAAAATATTCGAAAAGTATTCGATTCGATTCGCACTCACACTTCAATATTCGAATTCGCTTCGCACCCAAAATTTTGCTATTTGCACAGCTCTACTTATTGGTGATCGTTTTCGAATCCTTTTTGTTTGTCCGCATGCTTCTGCAGGTTGTCGCCGTACAGGAGAATAAAATAAGATCGACCGGTAGTGTGGCGGCACCTGTCGGAGCAGATATCAACCACTCCGCGAGCTACGTCTCTGTTGCCAGACGGCGTGCTGCCAGGCGCACCGGACCATGGCCTCCGAGAGTGCGTGCAACCTGCCGGCGCGCAATATCGGAAGCCATGACTGGGCGAAGCTCAAACCGTCGAGTGCGCTCATGAGAGCGATGCAATCATGAGCGATGCCAGCGTGTTTCATGAGTTGAGGAGGCAAGGCAGTGGTGAGAAGGAGGGCATAGAGGTAATTGTCTGTAGCAGCCTTGGTACACGGTGCATCGCTTAATTTGTGGTACGAATGATTTGATGATGCTTTAGCCTAATCGCTGACAAGACTTCAAAAAAACCGTTTCAGGGTCCCTTTAACACCACTATCTCACATAATCGGTGCTCTACGTGGCGCCTTTTGATCTCATATCTTCAAATGGGAGTTATCAGTGGTTGCAATCCAGTAAGGACATTTTTATTGAAAGACACAACTCACACAAGATATTTTTATCAAGAATTTCACATGACAGAGTTTGTGAGGGAAGAAGTCAGGGCCCACCCCCACTTCATAACTCATGCCTCTGATCAATAAATATTGAGCTGGCGTATGAACGCTAGTGTGTTGAAGTATGTGTGATGGGGCCCCCATTTAATGGCCGCTAGTTTTAAAAGAGAAAGCAGAGCGACTTTTGAATGCCGGGTACCCCTCTCACATACAGGTTTCAGTCGAGGAAAGTTTGGTCAAGAAGCTTCAACTCTTGGAACAAGCCCTCCCACATGTTGAGCCAGTAAGGCCTCAGAGGCTTGCTGTAGTCCTGCATCTACTACATGGAGTCTCCCACAACTTGAAAAAGGTTGGAGAGCGGGCCAATGTGAAGGTAGTTTTTCCTGCCCCAAAAAAAGCTGTCGTACTTGTGCACTAAGGATGAATGCAAAACGAGGTTGCTAAAAAAGGCACAAGATCCCATTCGTCACGTGTACAGCAAATGCAATCTATCAGATGCCTCTTTCATGTGTCAGATGCCTCTTTCATGCGGCAAGCAGTACATAGGACAAACTGGCCGCTGTATAATGACCGGCTCCGGGAACACACTTGTAATGTCAAGAATGGTTGCAATGGTTTCTTGGCATTGCACTGCAGCACGTGTGGCTGCAAACCGCTTTTGCATGACACCGTCATCGTGGGAAAAAACAGAAATAAAATGACAAGAGAAATTATCAAGGCAGAGAGGATTTGTACACTCTCTCTCAGCACTCCCTCTCTCGGGCTTTGTCAAAAAGAATTGTCTTTCCTGAGAATGTAAGATTTTCGTGCATGGCAGCTGTGGGCTTCTTGAATGATTTGTTTTGTTTTTCACATTTCGAGAGTAGTATATGTGTACGCTCCTCGAAATAAACCTTGTTGGAAACAAGGGCTCGTCTTCGTCCCTTCTCTTGTCCAGTGTCAAATTTTGCGCTACGTGATCAGAGACACTTGATCTTTCAGGAATGCTGCTTCTTGGGCAAATTGAAATGGCATATTTGTAATGCTGCACCATGAATACACGGACAAAGTAAGGCTCATAGAACAGATGGAAGCACTCTAGCAACTGACTTTTTGAAAGTATTCCCACACACACACACACACACACACACACACACACACATATATATATATATATATATATATATATATATATATATATATATATATATATATATATATATATATATATATATCCACATCATCTACATCCATGTGATGCATTAATGCAATTTAAGATACAAATTTCTTTATTGAACAATAGGACCAAAGGAGTGCAACACACCTCTCCTCTTTGCTGATTATGGCAAGAAATTTGTTACTTAAATTCAACAGCACGATAGGATGCATCATGTGGCTGTTGATGATGCGCATATATACATATACGAATAAGGAAAAGTTCTCGGTAAGTCAGTTGCTAGAGAGCTCCTGTATGGTGTTTTGTGTGCCTTACATTATCCATGTCTTCAAAGCATAACCCATAAGCATGATTTTTTCAACATGCGTAATTACTCTTGAATTCTCTGCAGCACTTCTGCACCTCCTCCAAGCACCAATGCATGATGGAAGTAACCAAGTAACCAAAATTCCTGATGCTGCACAGTATTTCAGGCTTGCACCAAGTGTGTAATAATGTCATGTGCAAGAATTTTCAATAAAACCACATATACCTGAACGATCATGATCACTTGAAAGACAAGTGAAAGCTCGCTGCATTTAGTGCTACTGCCTCTGTGGTTACTCATGCTTGCTACTTGACATGCAGCAATAACAAAAACACACTGGGCGCAGACGCCTGGCAAGCATGGTGCAGAATACAAACTCTACTGTGTAGAGATGATAAAGTAGTGCACGATACGATGTGCCAAGGTTGCCACATGCCACGCATCAGCCGCATGCTCCCCTCTCCACTGCTCCAAAGACAAGGAAAGCATTGAAGTGTGCCCTTTCCCCACAGCCGGTGGCAGAAAACACTCTGCTTTGCTTTGGCGGCTGCTCTCTATCGCATGGCGCGTGATCAGAAAAATGTGTTCGTAAAATCTGCGTGCAACTCAACCATTACCATGGCACCAAGAAAAGTTTCAATCTATTGCCTTGGTCTTCCTATGCAGTAGCAGCACTGACACTTCATTATATTGAAATTGCAGATAAGCACATTTCATTAGAATCAAGTAAAAAACAGATGGTGTTCCATGGACATGAAGTTATAGAAAGTTAAAGACTTCGTTATGTAAAGAATATTGTTATGTTGAATTTTGTTGTATAAAGGTGTAACTGTAGCACAAACATTGAGGGCAATGAATTGTACCAGAAAGTTCTCAGAGGGGTTGGGTTATTGGTATCCAGGCAAACTAAAGCTCAGAACTGTTAAACAAAAAATAAGAATGCATTGCTTTGCATCGCCACCCAAATGGTGGGGACAACTGGCTGACAAAGAATCCCTCTTTAACAAATGTGTCCAGCCTTTGCTGGCTTTGAATGCTCGCCCTCGACTAAAGGGGCTGTTTCTTTTATGGAAACTAGCCACACCTCACATTCACCGCATCATATGACAAAATACTGCCAAACATGTATGTAAAACACTTTATTTATAACTTTCCAGAAAATATGTTCATAATGTTACTGTCGACAAAGAGCTGCTGAACAGTTGTACATGCTCCTGTGACTTTCTCAAGCAGGTACAGCCTCTTTAAAAATACATCATGTGCGTATAAAAAGAATTGTGTATATACTTCAAAAAATATACATGCTGTTTAAAGATCTCTTAAATCTGACTTGCATAATATGCAATATAAACTTGCGCTGTAGTCTTATAACAGCTGACTTGAGCAATCAATCATCATCTGGTATGTGGCTGGCAAGTGGCAAATTCATTTAGCTCACCACAAGTATAAATGTGACCACGCCACTATAACATGTCTGCAGGGCATGGCCCTTGCTACAAATGCAAATAAATGCTTTCATGAATTCAGGAGGTGTTGCAAGCATGCACTGAAACCACCAGCTGTAGCATGTTGTTCCTGCATAGATATAAAATGAGAAACACTGGTGAGCTATTATACCTGCTATATATATATATATATATATATATATATATATATATATATATATATATATATATATATATATATATATATATATATATATATATATATATATATATATATATATATATATGCTGTTTCAATAAATATGTAATGACTGTTTTAGTACATTGTGCAACACCCCCTGATTTAACTAAATGCGCTCTGGGAGTCGGACTATGTAGCAGCCATTCCCTATTAGAGTGACTAGGAGTGGTAGCACCAAAAAGAGCTAGGGCACAGTGAATGAGATGCACTGCTCACACAAATGAAAAACACCTGAAAATGTGCTAGCGATGCTAAACCAAAAGTATTTCTGTTGTAATAAGTGGTAAAGTCAAGGTGCTAGTAGTTACATGTCTTAGCAGCTGGCAACTACTCAGTGCTGCATAGTTTGCTTTTAAAAACAGCACTGGACACACTTTCATTGGTGTCTGCAACATTTGTGTAAGGCAGCACTTGAACAGGTGTTTTATCACAAGCTTCAAGATGCCACGGTGCAATTTTAGACACGAATAGAGTGCATATTTCTATACTCAAGGAAGTGAGATTGTATGGCACAAGGCATTACAACTGATAGAGCAATAGCAAGCAATGAACCCAACAGCAAGCATGAAAAAAATTTAGTATCTTAGATTTAACCACACAAACAAAAAAGTGCGGGACCATTTCTTTCAATAGATAAGGCTGCAAAAACAAAAATTTTTTGCGGCTGGAATTACAAATGCTTGCCATGTCAGGGGCAAGTGGCTTGGTAGCAAGGAAACGCTCATTTTTCACGCCTTCCACCCCTCAAACATTTTTGTGTGGTTAAATCAAAATTTCACATGCAGTGCTTCTGTTTACTTAAGGGATACTAGCATGCTGGATATTTAGCTGGCTGACCAAGTGAAGGTTGTCTTCACTAAAATGCAACATTCCTGGATGCTGGACAAGAGAGGACCTGTACACTGTAATGAGATAGCTCTACTTTCTATAAAAATATGTCACACCAGGAAACATATCCTGCATCACACCTTAATTTAACTTCTGAAAAGTGGTGTATTGCTACTCAGCTGCTCGTCAGCAGCTAAATATCCACCCTCTAGTCATAATACATTTCATCAAAAGGACATCACTGAAACACTCCCTAGCACATTATCTCCATTTCACTGTGCCCTTTATGATACCAGTTAATAGAGCGAATTCCATTCAGAAGCCTAGTGTGCACACACAGAAACATGAAACCATTTGTGTACAGTACAAAAGACCTGTGCTGCTGCCAGTCATTGAGATCATCATATCACGTAGAGGCCAGTGTGTTCGCCTTGCACGCAGATGACCGCACAAAACGCTCATACATTTGCGTGGCCACGGTGCAAGCATAGCTTGTATCCCGCCGCTTCATGGGGTTTGGATCCATGCAGACAGCAACCAGGGCACGCAGCTGTTGGGAGGAGACACAGGAGGGGATGTGCTGTAGACTTGTAATGCGAAGGTCGCTGGTTCAGTCCTCACCGGTGGCAGGTTACTTTTTAACCCACTTTCATTATGCTTTATCTCATAATTACGACACTTCAATTTAAACTACAAACAACGCCCCCTATGTTATCACCTGCTCACAAGCAGATTCTTTTCATTTTCTTTTTGCCTGGTTGACTAAGTGCCCATTGTCTAGATTAAACAATGAATGTAGTACATACATGCCTGCCTATGAAGAAATAAAAACCATTAGATGATAGCGCTCTGTTTCCTGATAAGCCAGCCCAGCACAACAGCCACATGTGCTTGGTTGGTCTTGTGATGAGCCCTTTGCCACCACCATAAACGAAAACATTGCCATCGCCATATTGAATTTTAGTGCTATTACAGTAAAGTGCACCCCCCCACTTTGCTGGTAGTTTTGACTTACCAAAGGGGGGGGGGGGGTACAGTTGCTTGTAATTTTACGATATGTTGTGCTTTCTTAAACAGTGTGGTCTAGTGGCCCTCTTATGTTCCTGGACAGAGCTGGGCAGATGTCCTTGTGCTCACCTCGTCTGAGTAGAGGTTGCTTGGAATAGGCGGGTATTCACTTGCCACAATCTTCTTAACAAGTGAGTAAAGATTCTTGGTCTCATTCATGAATGGGGACTGCAGAGCTGCCATCTGGGAACAATAAAAATAAAAACAGATAATTTGATTGACTAAACAAAGGTAAAGTTTTAAAATTATACACTTCCTGAAATATAAGTCAACAATGAGACAAGGATGCTAGAAGAAGAAAACAAGAGCATCCGTGAATGCAAGCTACAAGATCAGCAAAAGCAATGAACTTTGACATAAGAAAGAGTATCCGTAGTTGTAAGACTGCACTGAAAGACTGCATCAACACAAGAACGATGTGCGAAATTTCAACCACCAAAGGAGCACCCTCACCGAGCACTGTGAGGTTGATCACCACTGCATATGCCTTGACAATTCCCGCGTTGTTGACCTCAAGGTGAACTTCCATAACTGCCTCTTCATGGAGTCATGGCACATTCAGGCAACACCCGGAAACATCAACCGGTTGACAGCGGTGCTGCCAAACGTTTATTTCAATGTCCTTCACTATGTCTCAGGAAACCAACGCAGCGGTCCCCACTGACCGAAGAAAGGAGCCAGTCGTCTATACACAGGGTGTTTTTTTAAATGATAGATCTTTGAATAAAAATGCTATGACAGTCAAGCACCTGTTGTTTTTGCACACAGACTCTACACCAGGGTGGGAACACATTGCCGCAGCTAAGGTTACACTGAAATGATTAATTACCAAAACTTTTTAATTTTTGAGTTATCAACTTGAGGGCAGTTGTTTAGGTATCTGAGGAAGTTGTATTATGGCTTACCCGTTTTTTCGAAATCACAAAAATTGCGCCTAATTTGAGATATTCATCATTGAATTTCAATGGTGATACAGTTGAACCCTCATACATCAAACTCGCTAAATAATGGGAATTAGTTCGATATATTGTATGATTCGACATAAAATGCTTAAAATTTTTCCGCTCTTTCGATGTCAATTCTGGTGCGCAAGCTGGCTTCATGGAACAGCCTCTCGATAATGCAAGGAAGGCAGCTTAGGGCAACACACAGGGTTTATCTATTTTTTTTTTATTTCTTCTTGCGCGGCTTGCTATATGTGATATGTAGGGGCGGCTTGTAGGTGAAAAAATGCAGTATCAATACGGCCCTCCTAATCACGCCGCTCACTTTCCCAAATGCATGTGGGAAAGTCCCCTTTTGTGGGAAAAAGCCAACTTCTTGGGGCGTTTCACACTGCCCGATGTTCTGTACATCAAGTGCTTCAGCTATTTTTGTTCGACGTAGCGACAAATTTCCCTATGCCTTGATGTTAAAGCAAGGTCGTGTTCGAAAATAGCTCGGTATAAAGGATAATTCGATTTACCCGAGTTCGATATAGTCGGGTTTGACTGTATTGAAACTGGGTGCGTCAGGCACACAGGAAATGCGGTTGCTGTATTACGTCAGGCCGAAACTTCCCAAGACATAGGTGTGACAAACTTTCAATGAGGGCGCATCGTGGCAGTGTACCCTGTCATGGAAAGAGGTGCAGAGAAATGGGCAACACACAATATTCTGCAGAGTTCCTAAGCCTGATATTATATACCGAATCCTTATTTTAACGATTTTACAACTGCTGCTAAATGCAACTTGCTTTTTGCTATTCAACATTTATTATATTTCTTGGAGAACCTGTTGGATTAAAGGGCCCCTCACCAGGTTTGACAATTTTGAGCTGACGAGCGCAATGCATACACTGGGCGTTCACGAACACGTCTGCCAAAATTTGCAACGCTACGCGCTGCGGAAATGGGTCAAATTTCAAGCTGAACTGCTTGCCCTTCTTCTCACGAGCTTGCGCCCAGAGAATGAGGGGATGACGTACACGATGGAATAGCCCTACGTAGACGGTAGTGCTGTGATGTCGGTCCTCTACGTAGACGACTGTGCTCTGACGTCG
Organism: Rhipicephalus sanguineus; assembly: GCF_013339695.2. Taxonomy (NCBI): domain Eukaryota; kingdom Metazoa; phylum Arthropoda; class Arachnida; order Ixodida; family Ixodidae; genus Rhipicephalus; species Rhipicephalus sanguineus. Next base: position 77,162,585 of record NC_051176.1, read on the forward strand.
CCAACAGTAGCATGCGACACTGCAATAATTATTTGACACGACATGTGTAGTTCGTGTAAATTGTTGCTTGAATAGATGAATAAAACTTGAAAGAAATAACGAGACACAAAAAAGGAATGTGTGCATCTTTTCATTTTTTTTTCGTGAATTGCAGCAAGGTGCGAGGCTAATGTGCCTCCGTTTCGCATGCGTTCATGTCCCTGCGGTTAGCGCATCGAGCAGACGCCAGCCCTGGAAACAAAAGTAATGTTCTGGTGCGTTCGAGAACTCATGAGGCTCATTTATTCCATGGCGTCCAAGTAAACAAGTAAACGTTAATGTGGCACTGGCTCATGATACCGCTAGTCTTGTGCCCGTACAAATGTTGCAACTTTCATGCCCATCCCGCAAAAACAGGCAGTACACCACAGACGCCCACGGCCACGGCCGCTACATAAAAAAAAAAGGTAGCGGCCATGCAACGCTGCTTGCGTGCTAAGGCGCTGGCTCAGCACGTCATGTGTACGTGACCATGCATGCGCATGATGTGTTCATGCGTGTGCGTCATGTGACCCTCCAGCTCCGCTGCCAAAGAGGGCAGGGAAGGGATTTGGCTTGTGAAGGCTACACGGGGCGAGTGGCAAGGGTTTGAAGCTTGCCTTCTCACATCATGGTTTCGCGCTGCTACAAATTATTGTTTTTCTCAGCTCATAATGAACCTATTAGAAAAATTCTTGCGGCATAATGCTCTTCATTCGGCACACAACTTCTAGCATATAACTAAAATTTGCTGTGTGGCCTGGTGAGCGGCCCTAAAATACAAAATTTCACGAGCATCTACCTGAACTTGCATCTAACATTTGCTTCCTTACAAACTCTAACACAGCTGGTTTGTGCTGTGAACACCAGCACACTCTATATTGCGTTAAAAAGACCACAAGTGACACTCATCATACAGCTTATCTTACCTCATAAAGAAGACAACCAGCCGACCATACATCTGAACTAAAGTCGTACTCGTGCTCTTGGACCCGCTCAGGCGACATGTAATACGGCGTCCCAACTGAAAGAGAAAGTATGAGGTAAGTGAACTGTAAACTTCGTGAACCTTGACCCCAACAGACTCCTGCACAAGAGTCAGCGCACCTGAGAGGACAGAAAAGGCACTGCGCAAGGTTGGTAAATCACAATTTCTAAGGCCTCGAGCTATTTGTGGGAAAGGAATAAAACAGCTTTATAATATAACAAATTGGAGATAAATGCCAAACTGCAGCTAGTGAAGCCCACCACCTGGAGTGTTCATTATCGAAGGGAGAACCGCTGTGGTCTTTCAAGAATGCTAAAGGCCTCCCGGTCCGATATTCACGTTCCACAGGGAGCCATGGATGAAAAATTACTATTAATTTATCTCTTACGTGTCCTACGTGGCCCTTGAGAAACAAATCGGGAAATCACAGGGTTTTTTTTTATTTCAAGAGACTCCAAGATGTGCAAAATTTTTGCGCTAGCTTCAGTCAGGCATACATTATATATTGAATTATCGAACCCTTTTGCAATCCCCTTTGGGGCTCAATATATCTGGGCTCGATAGTAAATGCTGTTTAAGTTTTGTGAACGCTGTAGGCATTTTTTTTTAGTCTGCTCGGCCTAGATTCGAGCAATTACGGTAGTTGCCAGTACATTTTTTCGGCCCAGAAATGTCATTTTGAAGCTGAGGATACATACAGCCAATGCAGCCCAACTTAAGGTACAACAAAGGCCACTGCTAAGAAAAATTACACCATCTCCCGCTAAAGGGGATCATGAGGCGATGCGAAGCCGGAGCACTTGCACGATCGCGTTCCGTTGGCGTTCGTTGGGCATGCTACCGACCTCGCGTTGTGGAACGCGAAGAGGGACGCTACTCGCGTCGTATCTTCCATCTAGCCTGGCCGTTAATTCTCACAGGGCGAGCGGGAAACGCGGTCGACAGGCAGGCGAGAGGGGGGCAGCGTGGGAGAGGAGAGAGAAGCGGAGGGGACGCGCATGCGCTCGAGCTCATCGCGGCGTTGCGCAGGAGAGAATTTCGGCATGTCTAGCCCGCGTTTCAGAGGAAGAGTGGAAAGGGGGAGGGGAGAGGGGTATGGGAGAGGGGGAGGAGAGAGGGAAGGGGAGAGGGTAAGGAGAGAGGAAAGTGGAAAGGGAATGGGGAGAGGGGAGGGTGAGTGGAGAGGAGGTGTGTGGAGAGGGTATGCGCATGCGCAGTAAGGGTGGTCACGCCACACACCACCACCACCACCACCACCACCACCACCGGATTGAGCTCCGCCTTAAGATACTTCGCATCTAATACAAAAGGACTTGCCAAGAGAGTTGGCTGCAACACTGTTGGGACTGAAGAAGCGTCCCAAGCCCAGGTCTCCCAGCTTGACCCTCCCGTCACTGGTGATGAACACATTGGCTGGTTTCACATCTGCACATAATGCATACCATGCTTGCTAGCAAAACAATGACTCTAAACCATATGCTTCATGCATTTTCACATTTTCAGAGATGCACACAACTAATTTACACAGAGACATCCCTTTGTGATGCCTTATTTAAAATGGAAACTAAACTAGTCTTGAGTGCTAGAAATATGACGCAAATTCGTCATGCAAGTACAACAAACCAGGAAGATGGGAATAAATGCTGTATTTCCTCGCACATAACCCGCACCCTCACTTTATAAGCACATTTTTCTGTTTTTTGGTGTGGGTTATATGCGACAAAATATGGTAAGTGGCAGCTAAATGCCACAAGTCCTTGATCCCTGTATGAGAAAGAACAAGAGACCATTTCTTTTGCAGCATTTCGCTGAAACAAACGCTACAACTAATAAAGGTACAAGAAAAAAATTGTTTCGGACGACGCCTGTGATCTGTTACTGAGCCCTCTCTGAACTGGGCCATAAAACAGGTGACGTACCCACCAGTCTCAGCAGCTGGGGTGTTTGTGTGTTTTTGGTGAATGGAGGAGAGCCTGGTGGACGACAGGAAAGAGCAGTGGCCAGCAAACCTTTCGAGCTGCGTGGACGTTCCCTTTTCTTTGGTGTGTCATATAAATAAGTTTGTGTTGTTTTAATCACCGGTTTTTGTTTTACTGTAGCTTTTTTTTTTTTTTGAGAATGGGTTGAGGCAGTTTATTGGCAGATTTATGGCCGCGATCGTACAATCAGGAAGACAGGTTAGAAATCGGGAGTCTCCTTGGCAAATTGGAAGAGCTGGCAGGTATGTACTACTGACATTAATTTCACTGCATTTTCCTGACAACAGGCATTGATGCTCCATGCAGGAGTTGATGCTTACACATTCAACTACAACCCAGCTCATAATGCAACAGAAAACGTGCAGTTGTGATACCTCTGTGCATTATCCTCTTCAAGTGCATGTGCTTGAGGGCAGCACACACCTGTGAGAAGTACTTCCAGATGGTAGGCTCAGGAATCAGCTTACCGTGATGCCTGAAACACTGAAGCCAGTGCAGCATACGTTCAGTGAAAACATCTTTACTAAACAAACATGGTGCTTTTTCAATAAACCCAAAACCATTAACAAGGAATGCCTCAGAGAACAGGGACGGATTCTCATGTGAACAATACCACTCATACATCCTTCCGCAGTGCAAAAACAGTAATAATTTTACAAAATGAGCCAATAATTTAACACACTCATCAAGAAGCTTCACAGAAAGGTCATCCAAGAAGAAAACAAGACAAGCACATCTATTTATTTTCTAGGGTGTTTTATGATCCCATGTTCGAACTTTTCCATGTGTCCGACTGGACATTCTCAAATACTGCTTTCTTGCAGCACAGGACAAGCGTGAAGTGGGGAGAAAAAAGGCCCCCTGAATTTACACATAACCATACATCACACAGTGTGCTATTACATATTGGTATTAGTATTAGATTGGATAGCACACACATATCTGCTGGCAATGTTGCCCATAGGTTAAAAAAACAACATTATCCTATGCATTGCCATATGGTACTGCAAATATACCAAAAAAAAATCAAGACAGCAACAGCAAAGCTATGCCTCAAGTCAGATTTCATCAAGTCCTGCGGTCATATATTGCATGTATCTTTCAATCAGCAAGAAGAATAGAATGATTCTCCATGCAATCATTATAATGCTCCACCAAAAAATCAAAGGCAGCATTCATAACACAAAGTTCAGGGCAGTTCGGACGACCATGAGCCCACAACTGAAGAGCACAGTAGTGTGTAGACATGGACTACAAAAGAAAGCAATATGACAGTTATCCTGGATTTGACTAAGAAGTTCAAACAAAGAGCACACTAAACTCGCATACATTTAGCTTTAGAATATTTTGGTTCCCTTTGTATCCAGCCAAGATGGCACAGAGCTGCATCATTGCTTTCTCCGTTGTGTCAGGGCCAATACGGAATAAAAACAGCATGCTTGATACCAATGCTTCTTGTTTAAAAAAGAAACATTGTTGGACTGCTCACTGAGACACAAATAAAGTCATTATTATTATTATAGCTAATTTATTCATTTGCTATTTTTACGTAATTTGCACTCTTTGTTTCTTTTCTGTTCTTCTGTAATCATTGCCTGCAAACGAGCAATAGTAACGAGTACTCTTCTGAATGTTGGCACAGATGTATTGGAATTATGTAACGATGTAACTACACTGCTGTAACCGACTCTGTCGGACCTTATCACACAAGCTTTCGCAGACTCGACAGGTCTGTTTCTACGTTTTGCTTGTGGATGTGCGTAGATAAAGTATTATTATTATTATTTACCATAAGAATCTGTGCTGTAATCATCCACAATTACCATTTCAATACCAGACTGCCCCTTTTGAAAAAAAAAAAGACGTTTCCGGCAGATCCCACGCATTGTGGGAGTCGATATCATGCCAAGCAGTCACAGAGTAGCTGCCTATTCCACATGTTTTGTTGTTGTTAGAACCAAGCATTACGAGGTGGACTGACATCTTTGTGTAAATTAAGTAATTGTGGACATAACGAAGGCTCACCAGGCATGTCGACTACATTGACGCCTAAAGGGTAGGTTATGGTCAGACGTAACGTCGGCACTGATGTTACAGTTTAAACGTCAGTTTTATTGAAACTAACGGAACAATGATGTGCATATCATAAGTACCAGTCAGTGGTGTGGGTATCGAGCGACACTCGACTATACAGTAAAACCTCGGTGATACGAATCTCGCGGGATCACCAAAGATATTCGCATCATCCGAAATTCGTATCACCAGAAAGTATGAAAAATTAGCATGCGACAAAAGAAGCTTTATGAAATCGCTAAGCGCACAAAGACGGCAACAAGAAGACGACACGCAGAGCGTTCCCGTGTTCGTGCGCTTAACAGTTTCATAATGTCAATGTACCAATTAGCTCGGACCCAGCCTCTGAAAAGAAGGCTGGTGTACATTTTATTTATTCCTTTTCAGGGCCGCAGCAAAGTCACGAACAGCTCTGAATGATTGCCAATGAAGTTTTTAGACGTCAACAGTCATACCTGCACGCTTAAATAGACGGCCTCTGCGCGTGTGTGCAATTATTGAACCAGGTGTGTTGTGACCCGCGACAGCTAGTAGCCCCTTCACAATCTTAGTATGCTTTTCCGCATGACACCAAAGTACTGCGGCGAAAGCGACTTAAGGAGTGCCTTGGCACGATAGATGAAGGCCAGAAAATTTCATAACCGTGGTCCTACGTTATTATTTTCTTATCGCGGTGGTGTTGGGGATGTTTTGCGAGAGATTTACGGCCGTGCCCACACAAGTGCGTCCTCAACAGTTGTGCATGTTGACGTTGTGAGGCCTAGTTCCTTCGCCAAGACCGTCCTTGTCTTCTTTGGGTCCTCGTACACCTTTTATAAGGAATCTGATGCACGAGGACATCGTTTGCATGGAGGACATGGCTTGTAATCTAAACGCGAAGGCACACTGAGGCGCATTAGGGCCTCCAAGATTCGTGAACCCAATCTCGGAGACTACGACGCGTCACTGATTGTTTACTCTGATCACTGTGTAAGAAAATTATTTTAGGGGCGAAGCTCCTTAGGGTGTGGGTCGTTCCCTCCTCTGTAGTATGTATGTATGTAGCCAGCTCTAGTTTAATGAATTGCTTACTAGATGGTGTTTCATATATTTCTTAGAGCTCTAGTTTAATGAATTGCTCACTAGATGGCGTTTCATGTATTTCGTGGCGATATTCACCCAGGTATACGTGTGGGCACGAGTCTACATGAAGCCTTGGGTTTTAAGGACAACAATGGAAAGCTGAACACGTCCGCGATAGAAATAAGTAAGAGACGGTTAGAGTATTGGTGGAAGAAAAGTAGAGATAAAGTACAAAAATAAATAATGGGGAAAAATAAGGTCATTCTGCCTTAACAGGTAGAAAGCTGGACCGCGAATTTATATTTTTTTGGTATAATAACATAGATTTAATCAATGTAGATAACGTATTAGGCCAACATAAAACAAGAAAGTTTTCTTTTCTTTTTTTTTTCTTCGAGCCTGGTGGCAGACATGTCACCGCCCCGTTATAAAGGGGACGCTCATAGCATCCATCCATCCATCCAGAGTTGCTGTTTAAAGATGACAGATGGCATTTGTATAATGCGAATGGCGCATGTCATTGTATGCCTGCGATCGTAAAAGGCGCTCGCTCTTGGCGCGCTTTCTCTTTCGCTCGGAGTCGCCGGATGGAGGCAGACAAGGTGCTCGCTCTTGGCGCGCTTTCTCTTTCGCTCGGAAGCGGACACTCTCCCTGCATTTCACCGATCACAAAGCGGTGATAATGAAGGGACCACGTAAACCAACAGTACAATAAAAGTTTGATGTTTAATATATACACGGTGTTTCACACTCTTTATATGATGTACTGGGCGAATTTCACAGAAGAGTTTCACGGTTTACCGATGATTCCCTCCGGAGCTTCGCCCCTCATCAACATTCACCCCGTGGATATGCTGTGATTTTTCTTACACCGTGATTCTGACCAATTGGCGGCGCGGCGCGCATGCCCGCGCTTGCGCTTCTGCACACGCACGTGCTTGGCGCGTCTTCCACGACAGTGCGGACAGCAGCTCTTCGTACCTGCGCGGTAGCGTACGTTCATATCAAACGTCATGGGGTGAAAGCCTGTTCGAAACAACCGTACTCCATTATATTGCAGGCCAATGGGCTTTGGTCGGGACGAAAGAAAAATTCGCATCATCCCAAAATTTGTATGAGTCGTGATCGTATCACTGAGGTTTCACTGTAGCTTGCCGAGTTATAGAAGTACATATATAATGCTTATTACATGGTTATAAAAGTAGATAGCCACCACTTAAACCACAACTGATGTTGCCCCGACATGACGCCTGTATAGGGTGTTTTTCTGAAGCAGTTTCAAGCACTGGCACAGCTCTGTGGTAGAATGCTTGACTGCCACGCAGGATGTCCAGCTTCGATTCCGACTTAAACCATAATTTTCATTCTTTGCGCCCATCGGGATTCTTCGTTCACCAACGACGCTGCCCACGTCGGCACTGGTTTTTCTGTGACACAGGCTCCTCAACACTATCACTTTAAGATTCCCAAGATCTGTTCTTGCTGCTCCTTGGTTGATATAGACTGTGAACCACCTTTGGCGTGTACCTGCATTCCATGGGTAGTGGAATCATTTCGCTCACACATGACTGAGGGAAATGATTTCGTGTGTATGCGACAGGCACGCCACGTTATTCATGTCATGACCTGTTAATTATGTTCGTCACACAATAATATCCTTCCATGCTAATTTTGGATATACCAAGTTAAGGAGACAACCACGAGAGTGCACATATGTAGGCGGCAAAATAGATAAATGGATGAATGGATCGATCCAATAGGACAGACAGATAGACAGAAATGGTCAAAATACCTTTGATTCGCATGTTTCACATTTAAAACCTGAACCTGCACCCGGTAGCAATGTGTGCACTCCTATCAGTCACCCACTAGACCCCTTTCATAGTTCACTAGCATGCTTCTCTGCAGTGCACATTCGCCTACCTAATGGTGGCACCTATCATGGTTGAAATGAAGGCAATGTTGTAGCTGCACATGCTGGAGCTTGTCTTTTATGCATGTTTAACTCATGAGAGTCAAGTCCACATTTTCCACGTCATGGCACAAGCAAGCTGAGCTTGTGTGCATTGTTTAAAGAAATGACTGTGCTGGCATTAGCTGGGCAAATTGCATCACAGAAAAGCTAGCACCACAATCATGAAAAGGGTTTATTAAGTTCCACTTCAATCACTACATGCTCTGGTGAGCATACAGCAGAGTCTCCTGGCAGGCCAATGCCTATATCACTTTATTTGCGCATCTTTTACATGCAGCCAACGTATGAACACCATGGATAAGTAATGACACAGATAAGTTGTTAGTGATAACAGTATGGTTAGAAACGCCCTCTACATAAACGCCCCAGTCGAAGATGTTGACCGATTACTGACTAAATATAAGTACAATCTTTTAGGCATAATGATATGTCTTCCAGACTGGGTATACCAGACCACGACATGGAGTCACGGTACGCATCAACTTCAGACAGTCCGCATCTGTAGGAGAAGGCGCACTTTCTTAGGGAACTACATGTGGTTCCACACCACCTGGAGAAACCGCATGACTTGGAGAAACCACACAACACAAGATGGCACTCGGGAGTTCTCCTGCACTGTAAGTTGGCGCTACTGTCCCCGGCATCGTTGACGACCCCTGGAAGCAGGAGTCATGCCACGACCTCCGAATGGCGCAAGCAGAAGACGGTTCTGCTGTATCACATTGTTCGGCGTCTCAACCACATAGCATCTCGGAAGCTGGCCTCGCATCAGCACTTGAGCAGTACACCGGGAATCTGTCACCCAGACATCCTGCCCAGGTTACAGAACCAGTAGGGGTCGAGCACGGTGATGGCGGTTTAGTCTGTGGTCTGCCTGCGCCTAGCAGCTCCGTCACGCTTTTCTCTTTCTTTCTTCCTCGCGAGCAACCGTTGGTCACAGACGCTACATTTATCTCAACCAATGCTTCAGGTGCACTCGACTGTCGTAGGCTTGTGCGAATAGTAAATTTTAGGTGTCCGAAGCGAATTCGTAGCGAATAGTGATTTGGTCGAAGCGAATTTGAATAGTTTATATCACATATTATAAAGAAAAGTGAGCATATTTGTCATGACCCAACTAACCAGCGCAATATTTTTAAAGTTGAAACAAGGCATATGCATATGTCATTCTTTTTGGTTCAAAGGGAAGTGGAAGCAACTATGAGTAATAGCAGTATTTGACTTTCGGTAGAATGCAAGTGATAACATGTAAAATATGTTACGTTTTAAAATTTACTATACTTAGAGCCTATAAGCCAGTATAACAAGCTTTTAAACTTAAAAAATGATGAATCGATGTAAAGGTAATACAGTAAAACCTCATTAATTCGAACTCTGTTATGTCAAAATCCCGCGTAATTAGAAGGATTTCTTTGGCCCCGTATTTTGCGATGTAAATTTGAGTGGATAATTTGAAGCGGCGGTCAGTACCAACCCGGTTAATTAAAAATCTTTGGGTGTCATGTGCAAATTCCGTGATCCCGATTTAGCCGCAAATCCGCAGCAACGATGGCCCTTAGGAACCACAAGGCAACGCAATGTAGCGATACTACAAGAGAAGCATCCCAGCCTTGCTGCTGCCAGCGCAAGAAAAAAGCTAAACAAAAGGCAGTCTCGTGGTCAGCTGAAATGTGTGCCTGTGGAGATGTGCTTCACTGCAACACAGCGGTGACACGCGGGCAGCATGATGCATGCTTCTCGCAACGTCAGTGCGTCATGATTTACCCATTCTTTCTGGGAAAATATACTGAAATTAATAAAGGGCAGTCTGACGGAATTCGCGATGTATGCAAACCTCCGAATGGCGGTTCCGGCAATTTGCGCACTTGCACTGCTAGCGGAGTACTCGCCTGCAACGCCTACTTGAAAACTTCAATGATCATCTTTTCCACCCAGAACACATCGCAAATTCCGTCAAACTAGTCATTATTAAATTCTTTATTTTACCAGAAAGAATGGGCGAATGTTTGCATCATGACGCGCTGACGCTGCGAGGAGCAGGTGACAAGCTGCCCGCGTGTGACTACTGTGTTGCAGCGAAGCACGTCTTTTCCGCAGGCGCGCATTTCAGTTGACCACGAGACTGTTTTTTTCCCTCTTCCTTTCTTTTTTCTTGCGCTAGTAGCAGCGAGGCTCGCCGTTTCCCCAGGTATTGCTAGAAGACATAACCCTTGTAGCCGCAAACTAGAAGGAACAGCAAACGACCACTTTTGATCACTTCCAGTAGTTCAAAGTTCCTTGCATCTCGCTTTTTGTATGATTGGTTAATTCGAAAACCCGCTTAATTAGATTTTTCACAGTTCCAGTAACTTTGAGTAAACAAGGTTTGGCTGTATGTTCATTTAAACTTGAAGTGGGGCTTCGCAGCGTGCGGATTTCTCCAGGAAAGGTGCATTCACAGTACAGCACACCTCCACAGCAGTGAAACCACCTTTACAGGGGGGTTACATGCAGTTTATATATGTCTATTCGTTCATTTCGAATACTTCGAAATTTCCTAGAATTTAAATTCGTTTCGAAGCGAATTTGAATACTGTAATATTAGTTAAATATTCGAAGTGCTCGAATATTTGCACAAGCCTAGACTGTCTGACACCTGATGCGCAGCAGTGTAAGCGTCATTAATTCCTACGTGCCGAGTCTCCCCTGTAGCACTGCTGCGCATCAGGCGTCGCGACAGTTGAGTGCACCTGCAGCGTTTGTCGAGATCAACGTAGCGTCTGTGACCAACGCTTGCTTGCGAGGAGACATCGGCCGTATCATGTGTTTGACACCAGTGAGCCCACTACCTCGCTACTAGTTCACTGTAAAGAGGACGGAGAGAGCGAGTGCCGGTTCATGATGATGATAGTTTTCTGTCACATGACTAGTGCTACGTGATTTTGACGGGAACATGTCATGCTACCAGTGGTACGTGATCTTACGTCGCATGACTAACATTATGTGATTTTGGCAGGAACATGTGATGTGACAAATGTTACGTGATTTCTTTGGAGGGAACATGTTACGTGACTAGTGTTACGCGATTTCGGCGGGAACATGTCACGTGACTAACGTTACACGATTTTAAAATCATGACATGTTCCCGCCAAAATCACAATGTGGCCAGTGTTACGTGATTTTGGCAGGAACATTTTTCTCTGTCTTTCTTTTTCACTCTTTCTTCCCTTTCTCTCTCTCTGTACTCGTTCTCTCGCCCATAAGAGTTATTGCACCCCACGCCAAATCAGCACTCGTGCTCTGGGAGCACAGCAGAAGATGAAGAGGTCGAAGAGAACTTGTGCCGATCCACAGACGTCAGGAGAGCGAAGGGCACAGGTGCTTTGCGCTTGTGGAAGCGAGGAGGTTACACGGCTTCCTCCTTTCTGTTCACATCACGAGGCGGTACCAAAAGCTTGAACAGCTCCGCCGTTAAAAACGATGACTGAAAATTTTCATGTCAGTATTCGTTTAATGCTCTCATGTTTCGATTTTCACAGTATACGTTCACTTATGCTTTACTCTGAGAAGCAGTCATGGTTAAAAGCACCAAATGTATAATTACAAGAAACACTGTCTCGTTTTTACTCGCCATTCCACATGTGGGAAATGTGCAGTGAAACTTGCCTTTATAAATTGTGCCAAATCACCACCATCCGCCAGCTCAAGAACGATGAAGAGTTCACCATTTTCAAAGAATGAGGTGAAATATTTTATGATGTGCGGATGGTCGAGCCTCTGCAGAAAGGAAGAAAATAATTAGGAAAAAAAGTTGCGAGCATGTGGGAAAGAAATGTTAATTGGGCTTGTGCCACCTTAAAATGTGGTAAAACCTGGTTAAATGGAGTAGATGTCTCATCATAATTATCTTCACCATTCCTAGAAGACTCAGACTTTTGCTAGCAGCTAACACTGCAGAACCTCAAATCTGTGGAGTAGTGACCAGCATTTTGCCCATATTCAACTGTGCCAACCTGGTCCAACTACCCATTATTGGCACCAGCACGACATTTTTCATGCTGATGGCTATTTGTGAGAGACAGTCATAAAATGTGTCCAATAAAACAAAATTAAAAATGAAGAAAATTGAAAAAAACTTTTAAACCTCTTTTTCGTAATGTAATATTTTACAGATGTTTTCACTTCATTAAGTCCACATTTGTGGTTGACATGACAAAGCAAGAAAAAAAAAAGTGATCGTGACGAATATGGACACTGAGGTCTCTAGTGGGTTATATGACAATCAGCAAAAAAAAAAAAAACTTTAAAACAAAATGTTGCCCCTGAACGTAACCTTCCTCACAGTACCTGCAGAAGTTGTTTCTTCACAAGCAGGGAGCAATCACTCAAATATCAGAAAAGCATGAAAATGAACATCACAACTAGTACACCAGATGCATCCCACTGAAGAGGAAATCATGCAAGAGTGGTACTTATGAAGGGTCAACTTTAGGTCAACTTTATATGAACAAACCATTCAAAGCGTATTGTTGTCATCACTGTTTACATAATAACAAGGGTAACAATGTTGCAAGAAGCATATGCGGGGTAGCCTAGTAACACTACTGAGCCTTTCGCATTGGATTATTTCACAAATTGAAACTTGCCCTAAGTGTCGTGGCAGCTTAAATAACCTGCATTGGGTAAACTCCCAACAAACAAAACTTTTCATGGATTGCTTTATTTCTACTGAATATTTGTATAACTGGCAGCACTAGGTATAAGCAATTTTTCCAAATTAAATCCTTCACTAATATCAGCTTAGTTTTCATGCAGAGGTGGCATTTCACAGTGGGTTCAATTTAACATTATTTTGTTGCAAGCACTGCTAGCCTCTTTCGCTCTCAATAAACCCAGAGCGCACACTGTCTGTACTGATGCCACTAAGAATGTTAATTTTGCGGCAGCAACTGAATGGCTGCACCATGTAGCTGTCACTGCAATAAAACTTCTCTTTTTCCTAGTGCCCATAAACAGCTAGAAGCCTCAGTAGTGGTGAACCTGTAATTCACAAAGAGAGAGAGGGAAAAAAAAGAAAACAAAGCACAAAACAGAACAAAATGAAATAAAAGTTTATATAAAAACAAAACAAACATGAGTCAAACAGCGCACATGAAGTAGATGTCAACATCGTGAAAGTTGAATTCCACTGTAGCCCTCAAGTAGTATGTGAGGGCTTATTTGTCAGCTGACCGCTCGTTAAAGGTTCACGTGCTACGTGACACCAACTGGCAAAAAGAGTGTTCCACACTCGCCGTCATGTCTACGAGCGGCGCTGACTAACACTCCCAGGTTTGCATGCACATAAATACCCGATAAAGTGGATTAGGGGATGACTGCCGCTGTAGCTCAATTGGTAAGAGCATTGGGCGCGTAATCCGAAGGCTGCAGGTATGGTCCTTGCCGGCGGCAAGTTGTCTTTTCGTCCACTTTATTTTCTTCACATCTATATCACAATTACTACAATACACTGAAAAAAGTATAATTAAGGTTTGCTATACCTTCTTTGGCTTCGTTATCTGCTGGTTTTCATTAAGGCTGTGTCAAACAAAGAAACGAGCCCTCAAAATTCTTTTCCTTCCTTCATTCCACCATAGCAGTGAAAAATGGCACCCCCACTCCATTGCAGCAAAATATTTTTTTAAGAAGCATTGCCACAGATGACATGTACTCAAGCTTTATTGCAAATGAAACGGGGGGCAAGTAATGCTCGCAAGAATGACATTAAACTGAACCCATTGCAACATGCTATTTGTGTGAAATCTGAGCTTAATTCAAAAGCAGTTAAGCTGGAATAGTGGCACACCTAATATGTAAAACACAGTAGATTAATATAATGCTAAAACCAATTTTAAAAAATCAACGAAGCTTGCACTAAGGCGCGCAAGGCTTGAAACGGTGAAACTGGACGATTCTGAACACTAATCTGCTTGCTTCTAGGTTGTTTCTAGGTAGCTTCTAGGTCATTACTAGGCTTTAGCTAGGTGATGTTAGGTTGTTTCTACGTTAATTCTCAGCGCAGAGAGGCTCAAGTTAAACCACAGACAGTCACAGACACGACACGGATGTCCAAACTCCAGAGATAGAAACTCGTGCTAAAACCAAGCGTTCGCACCTCTCATAGATCTATGGGCACGTCGTCACTGGCACAGGCCTTCCATCGCTTTGGGGTCTTTTTGCAGCCGCCGTTGCCTTTCCCATTACCTAGCATTCTCTCGTTGTACGTACTCGGGGTCTTTGGCTCGCCGCTGTCGCTTTGCAGCCATTTGTTGTTGGGCTAACTGTTGCCTTCTTAATTTTTAGTGGATCAGTGGTGAGTAGAAGGATTTACCCAATTTCTGTGGCACATATCCGTTTATGAATAGTGATACGGCATACAACTTAAGGCTAGCTTAAACAGCTTCGCTGTTAAAATTTTGTAGAGTGTGAATACTGATGTTTCCTAAGTAAACCAAATATGCATATTAAAAAAAAAAAGGTTTCGAAGACAGAATATCTTCGTATTTCTGGATAATCAAATACGAAGCTTGCATGTAGTCTGCTTGATACAAAAAGAAATTGGGCATACATACACTGAAACAAGTACCTCTCATGCTGTTCACAACTTCATAAGTCAGGAGATTGTAAATGATAAAAAATTGCTTTGAATTATCTTGGGAAACATGCAAATGACATTTTACTGGAACATCTACAAGATGTACGTACAGCGCTGCATTCACTTTAGGAAAGAAGTGTGATACCACAGCACACAACACTTTGTTTTTCAGTCTAAAGTAGATGTGCCAGTTTAGAATACTGTGCCCAGGGAATATGCTTCACAACACTAAAATACACTGACTTGCTCCAATCCTGCAACTGCTGCAGCTTCCAGATGCAAAGTGCCGACTATAAGAGAAACATGTACAGCACTCTTGCCTATTTTCTAAAGTACTAGCATCATTATTAGAAAAAATTCCAGGATTTTATGTGCCATGACCATATAAGGCAGCGGGAGGGCTCCAGAATAATTTTTACCACCTTCAGTTCTTCGATGCGCACTTAAGTACATCATTGTTTTATTGGGGGTGCTCAAATGTTTAAAACTTTTGAACATCAAATCTGATAGTGTCCTATTAGATTTGGCCTTCAATTCAAACACCAGCTATTCATAAAGATGAATAGTTTTTGAACAGTTTGTGGATGCTTTAAGAGGTCAACTGCCCCCAAATAAACACAAGATTGGTGCAAAATTACAACAAACGTCATTCTTGCACACATAGTAAAGGCATAAAACATGAGAGCTTATACATTGTGCAACAGGGTTATGTGACTTGAACAGCCAGACTTGACTGCCTATACAACAATCGTTTGCACTTTCTGAACAATTCTGTGCACGTGAAGCATCCGTTTAGTTGTCCCGATTCTCCATCCCTGGTTTTAGTACTGATA
The DNA here is from genome assembly GCF_013339695.2 of Rhipicephalus sanguineus. NCBI lineage: Eukaryota > Metazoa > Arthropoda > Arachnida > Ixodida > Ixodidae > Rhipicephalus > Rhipicephalus sanguineus. The sequence goes on from NC_051176.1 coordinate 77,178,126, forward strand.
TCATGAATACTGGAATATGAACATTGTTTTACATTAGTTGCGAAAATGGCTATTCAATATTCGAAAAATACTCTATATTCAATTAGATTCTAGGCACTATCCTATTTGTATATTCAATTCAGTCTTAAAAATCACTATTCGCACATCCATAGTGTCTTGGCATTCCAGCCCCATTTGTGGATGGCAACTGCCGTGCCTGGGATCGCACCAGCAACCTGAAGAACAGCAACACAACACCATAGAAACTAAGCTATCACGGTTTAATATGAAATCATATCTATATATATAGATTCATTGCTATGTGGTGTTAGCAACTGCTCTATGTTACAATGTATAATGATCATGCACATGGTGCAAAGCCTGGCACATTACAAGACCACCTTTAGTATCAAATTGAACTATCCTTTGCACCCATACCTTCATACTTTGTTATTGTCCCTTTTTCATTAATGTGCAAGAAACATGTAGAATTTTTACATATCTGAGAATATGTCTAAGCACTCCTTTAATGTGAACAGCTCTCACGCTGGATATCTTGGTTCATAAACAGCTTGCAAAGAAAGCGTTGCAAACTTCACAGAAACATGCAAGGACAGTGTTGTTAAGTTGCATGAGCAAAACTGCTAACATATAAACATGTGCTCTTGCTAACAGTTCTAATGTATGACAACCAAAGCTCATTGCTGGCTGCTTTAGTACAAGCTCTGAAATAAAACTATACATTCCGTTCAGGCGCAGTGTCCTCACATGTGGACGCAACTTGTTTTTGCCAGTTCTTTCAACTAGTGGCCAAGAAAGAGCAAAATACATTGCGCATACGACGAATTGAAACCCCTACATAGTCAATGTGCCTTCACTTATACTCAATATGCTGCGTATGGCTAAAGCAGATCACTTTTATGAAGGCACTACAATATCCGACAGGTCACTTGATGTGCATTGTACCCGGAGCAACGTTAAAAGTATGATTTTGTTTGCTCAAAATCAATACAACCAAAAACAAATTGCACATGCATTTTGAGCTTAAGATTTTATTCGTTTTATGCAAAAACGGAACATGATTGATGGCACAATAAATGGATGTTTAATTACATGCTAACAATAACTAATAACTAACATTTACGCAATGCAATTACCTCTTTTTCTTTCTTGAATTATAATACTGGGTAAATTGGAATAATGTTGTGTAAATTTGACACATTTGCAGACAGTGCATCATAATTCGCAACTGAAGGGGATATCAGCTTGCATTGATTCTCACACAAACCACCGTTGCAAAAAAAAATGCCATGTTAAGCTGCTTTTATCATTTTCAACTTCTTGCTGTTCGTTTGTACACTGATCTTTTTTTTTAAATAAACATTCAAGCAATCAGTACAAACTTAACAGTGTATGATTATATAGTTAATTCAACAGCTTATAACACATAACTTAATATAATCATCACCAGTTATAATTTTTTACTGGTGACTAATTCATTTGGCAGAAACCAGAAAAAGATATATATAAAAATTATGATCTGTGTTTGCAGATCAAGTACAAATACAACTGAAGCAGAATCGCAAGTTGGGGTGGCTGGTTGACGTTCATTGTGCAATAACCTACAGCGCAACACAGAAAACGGCACAGTAGTGTCATTTTCCTCGTGTCCTTCTTTTCTACTGTCCGTTTTCTAACTGTGTTGTGCTGTAAGTTATTCTACAATGTACAAACACAGCAATTGCTTGACAAAATGATCGAGATATTCACATACATAACTTAAGCATACACAATAAAACTAAAGGAAGATATGACTAGGAAAAGCTACTATCAGAAACTACATATGAAACCCCAAGGCACAACGATAAAAAAAAACTGTAGTTTCAGTACTGCTGCTACACATCGTTAGAACTGCTAAGTGTGCAATGCACTACATTCAAGTACATACATATAATTAATTACTTTAACATAATGCCACAATTATCGCAAAATTATCGTGATATAGGTTAATTTACGAGTACATGAATCCTGAAGTAGCACTAGATTGACTGCACAGCAAATTTTTACTTTTTTTTTGCAAGTAAAAGCATTAAAGATGAATGACATTACGAAAGTTTCAAATAAATTCCTATTGATATAAGACAGTCAGCTGCACATTCCAAGTGACAACGATTTGGCAAAAGCACTTGAGACACCGTGCGTCTGGTTTTCATCAAAGCGTTGCCTGTTTTGCAAATATACAGTAGTTTTATATATTTGCAGACATCATCGGTTATATCCAAGTTGTAATATATGCCTGCAGGTAAATGAAGAAATCGACTTTCCGGAAAGCAATTCTAATGAACGTAAACATCGCGCTCGCTGCACAGAATGTAATCGCAAGCGACATAAAAAACAATTTTTACCTGAAGAAGGGCTATTTCGTGCTCGCAGTCACGCTTGGCCTTTTCGTCAATCATTTCTTTCACCTGGAAATCAGCAAAGGGGGACTCTTACGGAAGGCGTTTGTACATGTACACAAAGTGTCAGGCAAATCACAGCAGCTCATTAACGTTTGGTAGTGTATGTACTACCACGCCGCGATCGCACACATCCGACGAGGAAGAGACGTGCTGAAAAAAGCCACACGAGTCTCGTGCTCTATGGCCCGTCAAATGTTAATAACAATCAAGAGCGTAGCCCGTTGATCCCTTCCTGGCTGAGCAAAATCACGTGGCAACAAGTGTCAAAACTGATCGCGCAATAAAGCACGCACCTTCACTTTCTTGACGGCCACAAGTCTGCCGTCTGCGGTAGTTCGAGCCTTGTGCACCACACTGAAGCTGCCCGTGCCTATTTCGTCGAGGAGCTCGAACTTTGCCAGGCTACTCGCACCAATGCGCTTTAAATCGGCGCCCGATAGCTGCAATCCAATCGCGGCTGCTGCCTGTGCCATGTCCGAAACGAACAGGGACGTTGGAAGTGGTGCAAGTAGCGATCACAGGCGAAGTTGTTACAGATCCGTCGCACACTGGCCCGAACAACGACTTGACGGTCGCGTTCGGCTGCGACACAACTTGCCATACAGTTTCTTTTTGCTGCTTTCACATGCGGGACCGCTCCCCCAGAAGCAAAACAAAACGAAGATGAGTTCTTTGCATTGGCTGAGTGGATGGTCACGTGCTGCAGGCCTGCAGACAGGCGCCGACGACGGCAACGACGGGCTGACGGCGCTCTCCGAGCGGGGTTGCGAGCAGCTGACCAGCCCGATCACACAGCACTTACGATACAAGATGGTACAGTCACAGAACACCTACACAAAATCTGGTACAGTGTATTTCAAGGTTAACAGGCGTATAGTTGTCTTGCTATCAACAATTTCATGCCGTGCATTGCGCAATCACGTTACATATGGTCAATCGGATCAGGTGATCCAGCGTGTGGACGAGAACCCATCTTGTAATAAGTAAAATCATAATCTATTACCCATCATGCAAGAGCATTAAACATTCAGAATAAATGGTACACGACGCCAATGAAAGTAGTGCTTTGTACTTTCCCGTCTTTCTTTCCTCTCCTTCTGCTGTCTTCGTTCTTTTTCGAACTTTGTGAGTTATCCCACAGAACACGTTATCCTAGACCCCGTAACTCTCTCCCAATAATAATAATAATAATAATAATAATAAAACGGTGGGTGCCCGGAGGCAATGGGAATCGAGCCCAGTACCTCCCGTAGTGGATGTGGACAGCTCTTAGCCACCGCTGCTACATAACTGCTACAGCAGGCTACAGTGGGAACCTATCTCTCCCTTTGCAGGAGAATCGACAACCGGCCAACTGGGGCAAGTTGTGGTTACGTCCTTGCACGCGGTCCACGTCTTTTCTCCACGCTACGCTAGCCACCCGACGGTGTGCGCTGTCAGCGTCGTGCGGTTGTCATAAAAACAAGTAAATTGTGGAATAAAAAAGATTGTTTAGGTAGCGGCCAAGTTAAAAAACGTACTAGATGTAAACAATAATTTATACTTTACTTACAAAATGTAAAACTACGACAATATTTTTCTTACTAAAGCATTTTGCGTGCTTACGGCTGCGCTAAATCAACTTCTTTCGCTCCTCGCCGTTTGTGGCGGCTCGTTCCTCGGCGAGTTTGCTCTTACGTCAGCGTGAATCGTGACAGGTAACTCGCGTTCATTTCACCTGGGACGCAGTGATCGTGTCCGGCAGCAGCTTCGCCTTGTCGCCGATCTGTCACGCTTCGCTCTAACCTACGTGCGCGTAAGTTCTATAGAAAGGAACAGCACCACTCCGTGAAACCATGCCGCAAGACGTCGGAACCGAAGGCGACAACGCCGCTCAGTCTGGAGAACCTGTTCAAAAGAGCGCTGTGCAACTCAAGAAAGAAGCCAAGAAGAAAGAGAAGCTGGAAAAATTCAAGCAGAAGCAGGAGAAGATGCAGACTGTTCAGCCCAAAGCCGACGTAAGTACGACACGCGTTCCCATATTGATATTCCGGAGCGATCGTCGTGGACGGGACCTTGAGTCAACGCGACCGCTCGAAACCACGAGCCGGTTCCATTCATTCCGCCACAGTGGAAGCGCCGCGTGTTACGAGCGGTGTTCTTACGATTACCGCTACTATCACGTCTTTTGGACAGCCGATGTCTCTAAATAATGGCTCGGACACTGAACTGCCCAAAAACACGGCTCAACGCACGTCTTGGGTTGAGTGTCAGTGCCCGTAGTCGGCGCCCGAACTTTGCAGACATCCATTCTCTTACTCTGTGCGGTCATCATTGTTTAGATGTTTCTAGCACCGGAATGCAGCGATCGCCGCTGACATAAGCTTAACTGCCTGGCCCTACGAGACAGCGGCTTTCGTTCTAGCTTCCGCGCTGAAGCCGCGTCAGTTACGGCTGGCCGTTCAAAATGGGTCATCGAGACCGTTGCAAACGGCGGCTTTAATGATACACCAGAAGCACTACTGCCTTTGTTATTGTTCGGGAACGCCGCTCTGTCGAGCACGAATCGGCGGTGAAATGCGTGCGGACACATACGTGGCCGAAGGCGAGGCTTTTGCTGACAGTGCTTCTCCGTGCGAGTTTTTTGCAAGTGCATGGTCACTTTCACAATGTATGATTTGCATGCTTCGGCTTCGTTTTCCCCCAGAAAAAACCCAAAGAGAAAAAGGAAAAGGAGGTTATCACATATGACAAGCCAACTGCGCCTGGAGAAAAGAAAGGCAAGCAGATTTTGCATATACTTATGTCATTTTCATTTTCAACCGCGTATTTATACATTTCGTTTCATTACTTCTGCCAGCCCCTCTAAACTAGAGACAGCTTTGACCCTTTCTCTTTTTATTTGTTCCAGTCTTTTAGCTACAAGCTCTCAAAGGCATGATCGTGGCAAAATGGTTTAAAATGCCGCATACATTCTGCTTTGAATTAGTTAAACAAAATCGGCGCTAATCTCTGATTAATTATTTGTGAATGCTTGTTTCAATCGTGAATCACGAGGCACAACAGACGCTTAACAGCACCAACCTCCTAGGAAACCTTGTTACAATCATTAACCATACACTTGTACCGAGAAATGTGCAGAAAAGCATCAATTCAGAATTACTATTGAAGATTTGATAATTAGTGATGTGAAAAAGGGCTGGTTTTAATCATGCAGGTCTTACAATGTGCAGGAAAGCGGAGAGTGTCAATAAACTGTAAGTATTTGGTGAACTGGTAGCCAGAAAGACAAGGAACATTCAAATCAGAATGATGGCAGCAAACATAGTTTTAAGAGAAGTTATTGAATCTGATCTTGTGGATTGTTATTTAAACATGTCATCATCCTCGGCATATTTTGTGTCCTCTCTATGATGAAGGCCTCCCCCAATAATCGCCAACTTACCCTGTCTCCATTTTATTCCTGCAAACTTCATCACCCCACTGAACTCTCTGCCACCCTTGGCTGTGTTCCCTATCTCATAATATCCATTCCATCGCTCTCACTGAGCACTTTTTTCTGTTAATGTCAACAAGGATATCGGCTACCGCTGCTTGTTCTCTAGTGCACTCTGCTCTTATCCTATCTCTTAACGTTTTACCCATCATATATGCATGTGTTACTCCACATTCAAAAGTAAATCCTGTTGCTTACGTGCAAGTGGGAATGTTCAACACTGTTCACATCATGTGCAGAATGCTATTAAGCTAGATTTTTTCACTATATGATCGTCAACAGGAAAGAAGTTCCGAATACCTCTCACACTGTGAGAGGTAACTCGATAATTGTGGTAATCTTGTCCATAATGGTTATTGGCAAAAAATTTAAATGTGTGACTAGCTGGTAAAAGTAGACATTGTTGACATAAGAAATGAATGAGCTTTAGGTGCACATTCAGTAACCTCGGAGGATCAAAGTTAATCTGTAGCCCTCCACTACAATGTTTTAGGATGCTAAATTAAAATAAGTGTATAAATAAATCTGCCTTATGGGGTAAAATGTAAAAAGGTGACCACTTTCCCACACATATTTGTATAGTTTCCCCGAAAGAAGAAGTCAAATCGCCCTCAAAATGTCAGTAAGCTTGTTATACAAATGTTGCTGGAGAAGTTCTCACCTCTTTATGCCCCGTTTGTCCATCACACTCTAATGCACTGTTGTTGCTGAAGTAGCTATATTATCCATAAAAAACAGCAGTTTTGTTTTTGACTTTATAGTTGGTGGATAGCATAGGCAAAGAGTGGCCAAGTGCAGCTTGAAAGTACGTGGGGGTCCATACAAAAGGCAGCATACACAGGAATTTGCGCTTTGCATACACAGAAAGTTGCATATACAATTTAAAAAACGGAACAATATAATATACTAGTATGCATAATGTATACGTAAGATTTAACAGATGTGGGTGTTACAAAGCTACTCCCCATTGGTCTGCACGCAAATTTCATAGCAGGTAAAAGAGTAGGGCAACTGCATACTATAGAAATAACCTACATCATGTGGTTAAAGAGTGGCAATAGGTTGTCAAAGACAAATGAAGAAATGCAGTGCACGCATGGCACTGAGATGGTATGTGGCAGTTAGGTATGCCGATATGTAAATGTAGCCGAAAAAATTATTGCGAACAAACCAAACTGAATACAAGTCTGAAGGACATGCAGCCACCTTCTTGATGTGTTTAGCGGTTTTCTGATGCTGATAGCTTCACTGCGCAGACACATCGGGTCCGATGCCAGATGCATACAGCCCACGGTATGTGGAGGCCGCGTGGTATGCTTGGTGGGAGAAGAGCCAGTTCTTCAAGCCTGAATATGGGGTGAGTTTTCATTCTGTTTGGCTGATATACAGAGATTGCTATCACTACTGTTGTGGTGATGTAATGCTTTGTAGAAACATTCGCTATTGTAAGCTCAGAACCTGATATCCTTATGTTCAATACTTTTTTTTTAGGGAAAATATGTAACCTGTTTCATTCCCATAAAAGCTTAAAAAATAAAAAAAAAATACAGTTTGATGTTGTGTTTAGCATCTTCCAGGGCACAAAAAGCACACATGGACTGAGTAGAAATGGACTCTATCCATGTGTGTTCCCTGTGCACTAAAAGGTGTATCATAATGCAATTTGAAACCAACTAGCCCAGTTATTTACGCTTGGCTCCAGAACATTTTTTAACTGGTAGTATTGCAGTCCAAAGATTTCCTTGTGGTCCTTAGTTTAAATAGTTAAAGAATTACTAATGTTAATGGATGTGCCAAAACAAACGTTATTTACGTTATGAAGTTCAAGGCAGAAGCACATGAAAACGCATATGTTCAGAGCACTAAACAGAACCACAATTGGAAAAAAAAAAGTAAACAGGACAAACACCCTTGTTTGTCGCATTTACTTGTTTCTGTCGTTATTCTTTGTTCGTGTGCTGTAAACCAACAAAACAAGCAACAAGTAATTATAACTTGGGAGACAAAGATTTGAAAATTTTACCTGTCTCTCTTGCTTTCCATAGTGTCCAATGACACTGCGTATTATGTGTAGCAGCACTGTGTCTGCATACACAGTTGCCATTTTGAGGTGGCTGTGTTACTGTAGCTGTCACCTACATGTTTTGGCAGCTTAATTTTTACTGTGCCTACGTGACACACATGTCATCGCCACATCCAAGACAGTTATACAGTTATAGAATTGCTATATATAGACAGTTATAGAATTGCTATAGGTGAAGTTTCGTCAACAAACACCAATACTGGCAAATGGGTGAACGGTGACATAATAAAGACAACTGTACACAGCTGCACGAGAAACTGAGACAGGTCTTGTTGCTTTCACTTTGTAGAAATGCCAAAAAAAAGTCTATCGTGGTAGTTATCCTGGCTGAGAGTGCCTTGAGTTGCAGGCAGTGCTTTTATTGTCTCTGCATACTTCTTTCTGCGTTACAATATTTGTTTAGTTTTTTTTGCTTTACTGGGGTAAAAGCTACAAAGCTTATGACATATTTAGTGTTGCGGGTTGACTGGCTTGCCTGCTGCGGCTGGGCACATGGTGAACTTGTGCGAGAATCGCAAGCAACTATCACTGTTTAGTAAGTCCTTGTGTATCTTCTGGAATAACTAACCAGTGGCAGTAGAGAAGGCATTACTGCAAGAAGCATAGCAAACATGCACAAAGCATGAAGCCATTGTCTATGATAATAGTGGTTGGAATGAGACAAATCTCAAGATTTGATTGATTAATTCATTGATGTGGTTTAGTGCTCCATGGTAAGAAAAGAAAAAAGGAGCTATGATAACGCATGGCGGAACATCGCAGATTAGTTCTGACCATATTGGTGTTTGTTGACCACAGTTCCTATGCAAGGACTTCTGAATTCTACGTACATTCAAATGTATGACCTCGTTTGAACAAAAATAGGAGTTTTGGAAAAGGCCAAAAACGCTATCACTGGCTACAAGTTTCTTAACATCTGATTGAAAAACAGTGAAAATAGAACCCTCCCAAGATTTAAAATGTTGATAGTGCTATAGCAGTGCAGAGGATGTAGATAAAAAGAAACGCATATGAAAGACAGACGCTGATGTATGCATTCTTTTTGGAATTCGTTCTTTGCACTGTTTGTACGCTATCAGCAAGATGAACCAACTTTCTCAGATCAAGGTATTGTGCATTTAAGATGTTTTGTGTTTTTCTTACAAAACAGCCAAAAGGCCTTTTTTATAGGCACCAGGAAATCTCCATGGCACTTTGAGAAAGCTCTCTTAGATACACAACTTGACACTGCATTGATCGAGTGTTCAAGTGTAAATTTATAAATGTGTTGTTACCTCACATTCTTTCGTCGGCTGCTGCGAGTAGAGAAATTGCTGCCATGTTTTAAGAGGTCTAGTGTGGTAAATAAATGCAGGTGCGAAAAAGTTAGAGCTTCGGGACATGTGGTGCCATGATTAACATGGTACAATTGATGCACCATGGTGAGCAGAGAATGGACAGGTTCTTATGTGCATCAGCAAATTACCACTTTTTTGGTTTGAAGGGGGCTTCTTTTTACGCTCTGTTTTTCCCCCCTGGCATTCTGTACCAGATACATCTGGTACAGAACATATTCATTGTTTATTCTCAGTGTACGTGTCTAAAGTGTTCCTGAAGAGTTTCTGTACAGTATTTGCACAACTAGGAAAACTAAATGGGAAACAGAAAGCCATGCCTGCAGTCTCTGTGAACCTGCTTGTTTTGACTTCTTCGCACTCTGTGCAATGTATTTGAGATTTGGCTTCTGTTATTTGCAGACTTGTGGGCACACTAATGGTTGTTTATTTTATTAGCCTATATATATCAAGAATGAATCCTAGTTGGATGAAACCAAACATGTGAGAGATTCAACCTGAAACCAACAGAGGGGTTTCGTGTTATTTACGAATCACTCTTGTTTCACTGCTCGCAATAAGGCATTCCTTTAATGAAACAGAACTGATTTTCGCTGATAGACGGGCAACATAGAAACGTTACAGTGCAGTAAGCATCAATAATGTCATTAACTACGGAATGGAAGCTTGTCATACTACATGTTGGAAAAGGAAGGGAGCAACTTATTTGTTGAGGCAAACAAGTGCGTGTGACAAATTTACATCTATCAGTATGTAAGAGCGTATGCTTGGGCATTTTGTTAATTCATAGTAACTTTTTTAGCACATTAAATAACACTTGACAGAAAGGCACAATATGAACACAACGCTATGCATCCATGTTGTGCCTTTCTGTCCTGTGTTCTTTATTAGTGTGCAAAAAAAGTCACCATCTGTCAGCACGTTAGGAAGAATGCTAGCTTCCTTTTACCTTAAGGTGTGTTGCTGCCCTTTTCATTGTTTCACTTAACTGTTGTTATACAGCAGCAGCAGTTTCAGTGCCGCTTAAGATTTCTCGCTCTTTGGTATGGTGCGCTGCCCCAAAACCTCACTGTGAGTTTTTGTTGCCTTGCTGCATGTGCATAGGGAAGAGACATCTTGGCTGATAATCCAAAAGGACGATTTGTGATGGTGATCCCACCTCCAAATGTCACTGGCACCCTGCACCTTGGACATGCCCTCACCTCGGCCGTCGAGGATGCTGTAACCCGGTGGTGAGTGCATACTGCTGTTGCCTTTCTAGTAGTCCAACTTGTGCGCGAGAGGCACCCCACCATGTAGTCAGGCGATGCTGCTTGAATAAAAGAGGTGGTAAGGTGTAGGACAAAGGCGATATATGAGAACAGTGGGCAAACTAGGGAAGCCTAGCCTAGTTAACCTCAACGAAATGTTGACCCCAACATTTCGATTGAGGGGACTTGTTTTCATTGCCCTGACGAAAACTACTTGCCTTGTTAAAACATTGGCTCCAGCTTTGGCTTTGGCTCACACTTTGGCTCCATCTTCCTTTGTTACACACCGTGGTGGTTAAGCAGCTAAGGTGTTGCGTTGCTAAGCATGAGGTCGCAGATTCGATTCCCAGCCATGTTGGTCACATTTAGATCGAGGCTAAGTGCAAAAACCACTGTCCACTTAGATTTAGGTGCACATTAAAAAACCCCAGGTGGTCAAAATTAATCACGAGTTTCTGCTATGTATGTTGTCCCTTAAAGTTTAATTAATTTTTGTCTTGTTTGAATTTTGTTTGATGAGTGTCACCTGGGGGTGTGGAAAGCATGACTGTTCAATTGTCATGTTAGTAACTGTGGTGAAGGTAATGTCAATTACTTCGTTGCCTTTTGCAGCAACAGATGACTCTATAGATGAAACCATGCGTATGACAGCATGCAGTAGGCTGTGACAAGCATCTAGCATGGCGAAAAGCTGACAGTTGATCCAATAGCAGGGCAGCAATGTGCAGAGGGAGTGCTTGCCACTATTAACAGCGTCACTTGCCTTGGCATACCGCTGACTCTCTTTCTTATTTTTTTCTATGAACTCATTTTTGGTTTACTCAACAAGCTCGCAATTTCTAAAATGTATTTTAGAGCTGTTTTGAAGCAAAAAGCTAAGAAGAAATATTTTCATTTGTGTACCATTCAAGTAGTCAAGATTTCTGCTGGAGACGCTAACCATGTCTGCTCAATCAGGTTTTACACAGACTGATTGAGCATACTGACTGAGAAAGCTACGCAGTGTCCACTTTACTATTTTTTTGTCTGCTTTGAAATCTGTGAAGGAAGACAGACATGCTAGGGACACTTACAACACTTGACATGTGAAGTGCTTCCAACAGTAGTTGTCATTTATTCCACTAAGAGCACTGTTGCTGGACAGATGTGCTACATTTCTGGCTTGATGATGGTTATCCTTTGATGTGCTTCCACAATTAAAGGATATTGCAGGGTTTGCTTGAACACGTTCCCCTTCGTTAAAACAAATTAGGTTTATAGCCATGTCCAAATAAAATGCAAACACGAGAAAGTGAACTAGACGGTAGATTTCTTTCCACTTTCACTGCTGTGTATGAAACCATGGCATTTCATTCACAGAGGCTTAGTTTCAAGGCGAGAGCATACTTGGTGCCCAGGTGCATGCCCCAGTCACACGTAGTAATATTCAGGCATAGGAGGTGTTTTATGTCACAAATGAGAGTCTCAAGACTGCAGATGCTGTGAACAAATTTTTTTCTTAGCAGCCTAGGCATGCACTCCTTGCACAGCCCCTGTGTACTTGTTCAACCAGTGCCAATGCATTGAGAAGATGTCATGTGGCACTGTTATGCTGTAAGATTTCATTTTTTTGCTGTAGAGGTGGTCTCTGTGAATGTTTGCTCCCAAGGGTTTACATTGTTGTCTGCTTTTGAACTCACGATTCTACTGCTTCTTGCAGGAATCGAATGAAGGGGCGTACCACTCTTTGGAACCCTGGCTGTGACCATGCCGGCATTGCCACCCAAGTGGTTGTGGAGAAAAAGCTTTGGCGGGAGGAGGGCAAGACACGCCATGACATTGGCCGCGAGGCCTTCGTGCAGGAGGTCTGGAAGTGGAAGGAAGAGTATGTGTGTTTTGTTTTTATTGTTTGTTTTGGATGTTTCCTACTGTTGCCTAAAACTGTTGACAGATGGACTGCCTGTAGGTACAGTCGCATACAACATGAACTGCAGCACGGTGGATGTAGCCAAGAGGACCCCAAGCCACCATGCCATCTTAGAGCTCCTTTGACCATGACCACCATTGCAGCCCAGATTGACAGCAGCTGTATATGCAGGAGCTGCCAAAATAAAACTGTGGCTTACATATCTTAAAGAAAAGCCTAAGCACACTGAAGCACACCACTTCCATTGCTTAGTGGCTATCGAAGTTTCGATAGAGTTGTGGGGTGCTCTGCTGACTCGATAGACTATTGACTCGACAACCTTCGAAACTCTTGTGTAGCAGTTCGTGCTTGACAATCAAGTCAGTAGACTATCGTTTGGAAGGCCTTCAAAATGCCCATGTGACACGGGGATTACCTGTCACATCTTTTTCTTAATTTGATTTGTTTTATTGTTTTCTTTTAATTAATGAATTTCGTGTATTAGTGTATTAGTTTTTCATTGAAATGCTTTATCTTATTGTAATCACTCCACTTGGTAATGCTTCAACCCTGACGATGCAATAAATGAAATGGAAAGCAAATATCGTGACATTGGTGAAGCAAATCTTTTTTTATTTCCGTGTTCAGGTTTGTGTGTAACAAACGCAAGCATAGTGCTTCCTGCCATCTAGCAAAGCACCTCCTCATTAATAGAATGCTGACTGGTTGCTGCAGTGGTTTCTTGGCACATGAATGCTAAATTAAAAACATAAAGATTGCATTGCCATGAATACACGACTTAGAAATCTGGCTATCACACAGGATCAGCATGTTGGCTTACCTGCTGTGGGTTAGCCAACCTTAATTGCTGGCCAGAATGCACGTGCATGTCTTAAATGTCCCACTTCGAGTTGCTTTTGCTGAATATTTGATACTCTTGCTTCAAGAAATCAAATCTTGATCTTCAAGCAAATAAATATTTCGTTTTGCTGTAACTACTATTGCCTTGGTTGTTAACCCTTTCTCTACGAAGCTTTTTGGCCACAAATGATACAAAAATACAGATTTTTTTTTATCTGCCTAATTGATTTGAGAGGAGAGTAGAAATTATTCTTTACTCTCTGTGATAAAAGTCTTTTTATTTTTTTCCAAGAACAGCTGTTGCCGGTACGTGCGCGCACGCAGACATAGGAGGACTTCATTTTAATTCCATTGAATTCATTATTTGAATTTTTTGAATATCGCGCACCCCTAATGGTTACATTGTGTAATTTCAGGAAAGGAGACCGCATCTACGAGCAGCTGCGCATGATGGGCTGCTCAGTTGACTTCGACCGTGCAACATTTACCATGGACCCTGTGAGTATCACATAGTTACTGTGAAACCTCAGTATAACGAACTGAATGGGATGACAAAAGACTTCAGTATAAGTGATCATTTGATAAAGGTAAATGTGCTATAAGTGCTGCGACTATAGCATCCCAGCTGTTTGCAGCACCACAAAAAGATGCCCAAGCACTCCTACCTTAGTGATGATTGGCCTTGTCTCTTTCTTCTGCTAATAAAAAAGGCTTTGTTTAATCTGCTGCAAGTTGCTACTAGGTGTAAACAGTGCCACTTCCAACTTATACCAGTGTCACATAACCATTTTCAATCACGAAGTGCACCACCTGACACCCGTATTATCAAAAATGCAGCATGTCACAGACATCCCGACCTGAGCTCACAACCGAGCTCCACTCTGAACAACCAGGGTCAAGGTCATATTTCTCTTTGGTGCTGAGAAAACTGCTCAGCTCTCTAGATTTTCTTCGAAGACTTTTCGCTCTCGGTTGGCAAGTACAAGAAAACTCTCGTGTGAGTCAAAACTGCTGAAACTGAACAGGCCTAAAGTTTCGATATCACACGCTGCGCACCCACACAGTTACCGTGGCAGTGCTTGCTGCCCACAGGCTTCCGGTCCAAATTGCATGCACTTGGGTCGGGACTGCGTGACAGTTCGATGAAGTTGATATACAGTTAAAACTTTATCTAACGAAACCTGATTGTACGAAGTTCCCGATCTAACGAAGAAATCTTCATTCCCTGGGAGGTACCCATAGAACTCAGGTTTTCGTCAACCCGAATTAACAAAACTACAGTAAAAGCTCGTTAATTCGACACCCGTTAATTCGGAAATTCGGATAATTCGGACGGCTCTATTGGTCCCGGCCGAAGTGCATGTTAATCTATGGGACCAAACCTTCGTTAATTCGTCAGAATTGGGCTCCGCACCGCTTAATTCGGACAAATGTTGACGGCTGCCGCTACACAAAAGTGTGGTAAGGCAGCGCTGGCACCACGGAGCGAAACCGAAACCTTAGTGACATCGCCATCGTCATCAACTAGTGGGGGCGATCGCAGCGTCACCGAACGTCGGCGTCTTCTTTCTTCGCTCGACTGTGCCTCCGACGCCATTTTTCCTTGAGTTGTGTCGGCACCGTCTCTTCTTGCGGAGTCCTCTTTTTTTCCCCGTTGTGACCGTGTTTACATGTGAGGCCCGAGCATGCGGCAGTAGCTGACGATGGCATCGGCGAGGTGTCAGCCGAGTCCACCGACGTTTTTGTTCTTTTTTTTTTCTTTCTTTTTGTCGTTCTTTTTCTTTCCTTTTTTTTCTTCATACCCAGGCTAGAACACACCATATGTGTCCACCCGCTACAAAGGGCAAAGCCACAAATCATCATCATCGATGACTGCCCGACCTTCGATGCTGTCCTTCCCACAGATATGACCCTTCAGGACTACATCGCGATTGATGATTGTGTCGCCACGACTGGTCTCCTGCCCGATCAAGAAATTATTAATGATGTCGCGAACTCATCGCACCTCACGGGAAGTCTCTGAGGCTGTTTTGATATTAGAGGACGTTTGCCTGAGCACTTCCAACAGTTTGCGTGCTGTTGGCCATTTGGAAGAGTTAAGAAAAATTGTAATGTCAGCCGGAATCTGCGCGAAAACGCAGACGACCATTACAAAATACTTCAGCAAATAAAGGTACCGTATTTGCTCGAATCTAAGCCGATGTTTTTTTCGAAAAAACGATGTGCGAAAGTGGGGGGGTCGGCTTAGATTTGAGTACAATGAATAGGTTTTTTTTTCTTTTCTGGCCTTGCGAATTTCGGGGGTCGGCTTAGAATCGGGGCCGGCCTAGATTCGAGTAAGTACGGTATGCTTCTCCAACTTGATTTTAATGTTGTTTTTCCTGTTCATTCGTTAATTCGGCATTCGGTTAATTCGGACATTTTTTCCGGTCCCGTGAAATCCGAATTAACGAGCTTTTACTGTAACTCGACACCAAAGCCGATTTAACACAGTTTTTCCTGAAATAAATGAGTAAAAAAGCTGTCATTTCCTTCTAATTTTGGCATAGACGAGTTTTTCTTCGAATGTATGCTCTCGACCCTAGTTTCATTTTGATGAGGCTGCATGCCACGCCCATGCACTGAATAATGGATTCAACAATCGGTAGCGCTCTTTTGTGCCAGATGGCGCTAGGGGATGGCGGTGGTTTATTGTCACTGTAAAGTCTCCCACAGGAACACACAGGGGTTGTTTTCGTGAATTCATGGTTTATGCGACAGATGGGACTGATCATCTCCTCACAACTTTCATGCTCGGCCTGCTCGCAGAATCACTGCATTCATTCACCCCGTTTTTGAACATCGACAGCCTGTCATAGCTTTATGTGACGATCTACCTGACCTGCATCACCCAGACATGGGAGGATCCATGTCCGGACTGCGCTCACGGACTGTTCACATACGCAGGTGTGTGTTAGTGGCAAATACAATGTCCACGGTAGCTTTTGGATGTCGCTGCGTTACACTTTTATATAACAAAACAATCGCGTGTCGTTATCACTTCGTTAAATCGAGTTTCAACTGTAATTAATAGAGCAGCTTTGTCGTGATGAGGGTTTACTATAATTTTGTAGGGCTTGTTTGACGTCAAGGGACTTTGCTTGCCCGTGCATTGTGCAAATTCTGCATTGTTCTGATACAGGTATTCTTTATCATCAGTTCCCAGCCCCATCTGCTTCATTCTGGTGAGGAAAGGTGGATGCGAGGGCTAGATGTGCTCAAGGATGCTAGGTATTGTTATTGTACTGTTGTACGTAAAAAGTACTGGTATTGTTGTTGTACATAAAAAGAGTACTATTTCATTAATATATCAGTTTCAGTAATTTTCGTATAATGCTGTGCAAGCTGTGATTGTATTGATATAGTGTAGAAAGTTCCAAGAGTATGCTTGCTTGATCTATTTCTTTGCCTACTTACACAGAAAGACTGAAAGAGAATACTTGCAAAATAGGTGGAGTGGTGAATTGAAATGAAAAATGAAAGACAACGTGATAAGTTTGAAATATACTGCAGCCTAGCTACAGGGCAGTTTGGCTAAAATGCCTGTGATTCTGTTAAAACTTGCCTACAATTCTCCTGTGAGTGTGCCTATGATTTGACTGAGTAGCTGAACTCTTCAAAAGTGATTAGAGTTCCTCACCAGACATGTGTTTAGGTAGGTCGTGGGGTGGGAGAGTGATAGTGTAGTCCTAATTTTAGTTCTCTTTCTTGGTTCTGTGTGCTTACAATGGCACTTTGCTTGTGCAGAAAATGTGCAAGGCAGTGATGGAAGCATTTGTGCACCTGCATGATGAAGGACTTATCTACCGCTGCTGCCGACTCATCAACTGGTCCTGTACCCTTCGCTCAGCCATCTCAGACATTGAGGTCTGCACTGCTTTTGTTTTTTTTTTCATGGTAAACCTGTGTGGTTGCCCGCTTAAGTAACCTGTTTCCTGTCACATGTTTTGTCCAAGTTCAGTTGTCCTTATGCAAACCAGATAATCGGATGATTCAAGCCAAAGCATTATTGTATTGATGGCACACATGGTAGCCTACAGTGCTTGCTCCGGTAATAAGCTAGCGACCATACCAGGCTAACGTGATAAAGCTCTTTGAAAGAAATAATAATTAGGTTTAGTAAAGTTATTAAAGGGGCCCTGCAACACTTTTTGAACAGTCAGAAAATGCTGCTGACTAGTATTCAAGGCTCCTGTGAGCATGTGAGCAAACTATTAGCATTGCACTGCACGCAGCAAGGAACTTGCAAGGTTATTTCAAAGACAGCTAGAAATCGCTCGCTCTCCTCTCGGCAAATTATGTAGTTGAAGGGGCTGACTGCATAGACAAAGGGAAGGACACAGTCGTTGGTTGGTGTGATGATTGTGAAAGCATCCTCAGTAATATCTATATTAGTTGTTTCAAGCTTAATAAATAAAAAAATATACATATATCTCTCATCATAAACACCGAAAAAGCAACCTATCTTAGTACTTGTGGTCCCGGTCAATGTTTGTGTGCTTATTGTTTTGTTTTCTCCTACTTGCGAGTGAGGCGGCAAGCGGTACCTTTCGTGACAGTACTTACTGATGCATCAGCCAGACTATAGCACAGTAATAGCACTTCTTTTGCTGCATAGTTGTCATGTCTGCTGCATGCTGGCAGTGCGTTTGTCATCATAACGGAAGTGTGTGAACACGTTTGTAAAAAAAAAAGAGGAAGAAGGAGAAAATGCATACAGTCACAGCGCATGCCGATGTTGCTTCTTTCCTTTTCGTCATCCCTTTTTTCCAGTATGCTTATCGGTATGCAAAAAGAGAGAAAGCCCTCAGAGTGTGTGACAAATTTGTGTAACTCCAATCATACCTGATAGGTTCGAAAAATTTTTGTGGCAAGCGGCAGGAGTAACATTAAGAGATTGGAGGACGGTAGAATGGGTCAGGGAACAAACAGGGAAGCGGATATTCTATTTGTCATCAAGCGAAACAAATGGACCTGGGCTGTCCACGGAATGCATAGGGCAGACAACAGGTGGACAGTTAGAGCAACTGATTGGCTAACAGGGGATGAGAAATGCACTCGAGGAAGGCAGAGTGGTGAAATTAAGAAGTTCACATGGATAAAATGGGAATCGGCTCACGAAGGATAGAGTAAACTGGAGATCATTGGGAGAGGCTCTCGTCCTGCAGTGGACATAATATTGGCTGATAATGATGATGATGATTTGTGATGCTATAAACTGTGATACTCTGGTCATTGGAGCATATTACGTGGAAAAGTGTTGCAGGGCCCCTTTAAAAGCACAGATATGAACAATCTGGTATTTTTATTCAGTAATGAATGTAAGTTGCAAGAGATAGTGAGGACGGCTACTTGTATTTATTTATTCATAGTGCAGGCCAATATGCTGGCCCATGCAGGAGGGCCAATAAATGACAAACTAATGATAAGATAAAGACAGTGCAAAAAAAAGAAAATATAAGCAGTACTTATAGGGGTTACACTTCCGCTGTTTAATTAATAAGAAATCTGTGAAGAACAAATTGGCTTCTTGTCACAAAGCTTATGCCTAAAATGTGAAAATTGCATATCATTCTCTTCAATAGTCTGCATATGTGGTGTTTCTTTTCTAAAAGAGCCAAATCCAGAAACCGAAACGGGGCAAAATTTTATGGAAACGTAAAGCACGCCTAAGTGTCTTTCATATTTAAGGGGAGACGTGGGTCTTGAAAAAAGTTTTTTTATTAGTTAGGTTAACTGAATAAAATCTAATAGGGTAGGCTTATTCAGTTTTTTCTGCAGATTCCAAGTCTTCAAGTAGATTTTTATGATCTGCGTTAGAACAAAAGATATGCAATCTCTGAGAGCATATTTTTTACTGTACTTTTTGGCAACTTTGCTTTCTCAAACACAAAAACAAAGTATGTGGCAAGACTGCCAGAGAGCTCATCTAGCCGATGATGCTAATTTGACTGTTTTCGTCGAACTTTGAATGCAAAATAAATGCATGCAAATATGAGGGGAAAATTTTCGCTTCATACGCTTTATGATCATCGAGAATTATCATTTGGTAAACAACATAAGAAAATAAATATAGCATCATCGGCTAGACCAGCTTTCTGGCAATCTTGCCACATACTTTGCTTTTTTGTTTGATGAAACAAAGTTGCCAAAAATCCCCGTAAGAATTGTGCTAGGAAACGTTGTAGAAATAACATATCTTTTGTTCTAATGCTGCTATTAAATATCTACTCAGATATCTGGAATCTGCAGAAAAAACCAAATAGGTGTATTAAATTTCATTCCGTTCACCCAACTATTAAAAACACACTTTTCAAGACCCACGTTTCCCCTTAAAACGTTTTTAATCAAAACGGGATAATTCCTTATTGTAACGCGGACTCAAAGAAGCAGTTTCGAATAAAAAATGAGCCAGATCCTGTACCTGTTTAAATCAAACAGCCAGATTCATTAAACCAGTGCTCTGTCAATCATCGTGACTAAGGCCCCTGTCACACGGGCACCCGTGGACTCCGTTTAACTCCCTCGTCTTTGCCTCGAGGGAGATGGGGTTCATGTCACACGGTCACCATTTCGCTGAGGAAGTTAAATGGAGCTTTTGGTGGAGGGAGTTCGGTAATGACCATTTCAGCTCGATGGAGTACTCTCGTTCCCAGCCAGCTACTGCTACGCTGAAAACCGCACCAGCAAAATCGTCCTAATGAGCTCAATTATAATTTTAAAAACTATGCTGTTTTTTTTGCGTAGCATTTCACGCCCCGTATTGTAAGTTTTAGTTGTATTTTTTCAGACATCGGTGCTTGTACTCTCCACACCAACGCCTCGCCAAGCCGCCTCTGTGAAGCGTCGCGCCATATTTGTTTCTGCACGTGTGAGGCGCACGCACAAGCACTGTGACAGCCATGGTGATTCCGAGCACTTCATCAACACACAAAAACACGTTTTTGTTGCTTTAAAGGTGACTGCACAGGCAAAAAATTGGACGTTTTGACGAGTACAGCAGCGCTGTTTCTGCCCCATGCGGCAACCGTCGAAAGCTTGCACAGAGCTGTGTTGCACGGCCACAACTCCATTCTGGTTAAGCTCCATTAAGGAGTTCAATGCAGCACGGAGATAAATAGAGTTCGGTGGTGGCCGTGTGACAGGGGTATAAAACAACCAACATATTCGCATCCAAACTGTTTCATTTGTGCCTTAGTTGCTTTGTTATCGTGCTTTCGCTCCACAATTGCTTTTTCTTGGGCGAGTTGGTACTTACTGAAGGACATGATACTGTAGGGCAAAACTCAACTGGAAAGAGTCAGAGGCCAATTTTCCTACTCCTGCCTGTCTATTAGTGTTGCTTTTCGTGTTTTGCGCTACAGTATCACGTCTTTCTTTCACTCCAAAATGGTATATTTGATATGGGAGACAATGGAAATGAAATTATTGGGCACCGATTTATTCCTTGAAGAGTGATCCTAAACGGCGAGGCATAAAACCAGCTGAAAGGAAGGTAAGAAGAAGAGCTGAAACATTTTTGGAGGCCTTCAATAGATGCCAGGAACGCGAAAATGCTGCCGACAGTCCAGGACTGTGCACCTGTTTCCAGGAAGGACCACTCATTCCACAAGTCTAGTCATCGCCATTACATCCATGCAACAAAGGACAGCACTGACGAAGGCACAAGATGGTGTTAATTTTGTCGCAAAGTATTGCTATATCGTTCATTCGCTGCCATTTAGACTCCTTTTATGTAGCCAATTCAAGCCCAAATGAAATGTTCCTATCTGTAAGAGCCAAATCCAAAGTTTACTCCTGAATACCGACAATAGTGACCTATATAGATTTTAGCTGCAATATAGACAAGAGGTATTTTGGGGACGTGAGCACACTGACAAAAAATTGTTGGAGCAGGCCCGGCCATATTGTCAGTAGGAAAAAACTATGTTTTCTTAGTTTCACTTTAAAGGAACTTGGCTGTTTTAGAAATAAAAAATGCCACATATAAGCTTTCATGTTTACGTTTGGCATCATGATGCTACACAGGACACAACTCATAGTAAAATGGCAGGAATTTACCTAGTGATGATCAGATCCTCTCCACATGTTCCTGTAACAAGGTTTCTGGATGATTTGCATGCCAAATCGTAATTCATCACAAAAAAATTGGTTCACGCGTAAAAATTGGTTCCCTGCTTCACTGTTATCATAATACTGTTATATGGCACTGCAAAGCATAATATAGTAGTAGTTGCCATTTGAATTTAGGCGTGGCTGCTATTGTTTGTGTATTTGTCACTTAAGCTCTTGTTTACTGTCCTGATAGTACTTACCATGAATGGAGTTTGAAAGGAGTTTAAATAGTATATATATATGTATATATACGAATGTGATGTGTGCGTGTGTGTGCACGTGTGTGCATGTGTGTGTGTAGATACACTGTGTGTTTGAACAAATGTGAAAATTCTCAAAAATAAGAGAAATGCGATATTTTCTTGCTTCCTTCGTAATTACTTTTTCTGTGGTGGCAGACACCTTGAGATGACTGCCTCCAAGAATAGCCAGACAAAAGCATTACGGCGCTTGTGTTTGGCTATTCTGTGAGTGTTGTGTTCATTTTAGTCTATGCTGCCATATCCCATCATGAATAACCAACTTGAGCATGCCTGTGAAAAATTTTTTGCCTCAGTTCACTGGTTACAGCTCAGTTTAGACTGTCCGCAATGTATTCATTTGTGTTAAAAGTACAGTTGAATCTTGGTAAACGAAAATCACTTAAACAGAATTGCAACTTAAACAAAACAACTGCTGCAATTTGGTTGGTATTGTATTTGACTGCTGCACCCCTATACATCTGTCTCAGTAAATGAAACACCTGTTAAATGGAACATATTTTCCAGATCCCTTGTGGTTCTGTTTAACGAGATTCTACTATAGTGTCAAAATTGACTCGGGGTTACCCATGCTTTTGGCTATAGGACAACATCACTACCATCCACCTGGGGGTTGTTGTCGCTTCTGCATAATGTTCTCTTCAGTTTGATGCCTCACTAGTACAGGGTGATTCATTTAGAACTGACCTATTTCATTGGGCTGTACTTTTGTTACAAATTGTTCAGTAATAATGCAGTGTGCGGAAACAAATTCAGGAAGGCCGAAAATTTAATAGACAACCCTGTTTTTTTATGTGCAATGGTGAAAAAAAAATATAAATAACAAATAACGAAAACCGTGACACTCCGCGAAATTCCATACAATGATGGAGTGCATACTGTTGGAGTAAGAAGAGTTTGACGTTCCGGTGGTCATTTTAACATTTACTGTAGAGTAACTGATTATAAACCTTTATAACCTTTACAAGCCTTTATTATATCCACGTTTAACATGCCGCATGGCAGTCAGACTTTAAGGTCACAGACTTTAGGGCACAAGTCAGACTTTAGGGCACAGCCATCCCTCTCTTGTATAGCATTTTGTGGCTGTCATTATTTCTTATTTATTATTGTTTCTTTGTGTTGCACATCAAAAAACGAAACAGGCCGTTAAATTTTCATTTTTCCTGGAGGTTTTGCCGCAAGCCGTATTGAAACCATACACTTTCTAACAAAACTACAGCCCAATGAAATAGGTCAGTTCTAAAAGAATCACCCTGTACAAGTGAGGGTTCCCCGCAATGGTAGAATGACCCTGGTGGACAGCATGCTATTCCTTTCAGCACATCACCACTATGGTGTGCTTCATAATTGGAAGTCACGGTTTTGGCACATTAAACTTTTTGCACTTTCTCAAGCGTGGTTAATGGGGGCAGCCTACGAAATTGCAATTCTGTATGCAAGGTATGCATTGCAGCCATGGTAGGTGCCCTGAATCTTTCAGGTGTGCGTTCTGTGGCAGATTAAGCAGTGAATATCTGCACACGTCTTGATGTAAACTTTTTTGCACCTACAGGTTGATAAAAAAGAGCTGCCTGGACGGACTCTTCTTCCTGTGCCAGGTTATAAGGAGAAAGTGGAGTTTGGCGTGCTCGTCTCTTTTGCTTACCCAGTGATGGATTCAGGTCAGTGCTTTCTAATTTGCTAATCGGACCAGGCTGCGCGTGCGCATCACACGTGCTTGCTAACCCGGAATGCTTTCATAAATTCAACTCGATGTTATTGGGCCACAGCTCTTACGAGGGGGACGGTATTCTGGCACTCCCGAAATTATTGCTTGGGCACAATTTACACTTATGTCGTTATGTATACGTTGAAATATACAGTGAAAGCTCGTTAATTCACACCTCATTAATTCGAAATTTTGGATAATTCGAAATGGTCGCCGCAGTCCGGTCCGCAGTGCATAGGAGACCATGTGTAAAACGATTCGTTAATTCGAACAGAAATTGCCGCCTCTACGGATAATTCGAAGCGCGCGCCGCCGAGCGTCATTATCGTCAAACACTAGTGGAAGCTTTTACGGCCGAACGATAGGTGGCACGACCGGTTTTTTCGAGCTTCAAGTGGCCTCCGAGCAAAGGGCGACCAAAGTATGGCCTCCGAAATCCAGGGAGCAATTTTTTTTTTTTTTTTTCCGTAGCCCTCCCGCTATCTCAGCGCCTGGCGCCACTTGTATACGCGGGACCCGCGGGACGCTGAGGAGTCGGCGGAGTAGTCCTAGCAGTCCTAGGCCGCACCCGGCAGCATCACTTTGTTCCTCGAGCACGTTGTTCGTTCACGCCGTCAAGCCGTCTTATTCCGCATCGAAGTTGCAAGATGCCGCGGGGAAACTACTGCGCGAAGACTGTCAAGGAGAAGGTGGAGATTTTGCGAGAGGTTGACCAAGGGAACTCGAGCAAATACGAAATTGCGAGAAAGCACGGCATACCTCCGAGCACGTTGTCAACCTACATACGCAACAGGACGGCCATTGAAAACGCCTATGAAGCCGAGGATTTTGGCGCCAGTCGAAAAAGGCTAAGGACAGCGAAGTTCCCGGAACTGGAGTCAGCTTTGATTATCTGGGTTAAAGAAATGAGAACCCAGAGTATCGCATTGAGCGGCCCTATCATCATGGCCAAGGCAGCCGATTTCGCCCTGCGCTTGGACATTGAAGACTTTGTCGCCTCCGAGGGATGGTTTCATCGTTTCAGGGAGCGGCACAATCTCGTATTCCGCACGTTATCCGGCGAGGCAAAGGAAGTGGACGCCGAAACATGCGCTACTTGGAGAAGCGACACCCTGCAGCAGTACTTGGAGAGCTACTCACCACAGGATGTGTTTAACGCTGACGAGACAGCGTTATTTTTCAAGTTGCAGCCAGACAAGACGATCACCTACAAGGGAGACAGCTGTGCCGGCGGCAAGCGCAGCAAAGAGCGTGTCACTGTTCTGGTCGCCGCAAATATGACCGGTACGGAAAAGGTCCCCCTTTTTGTGATTGGCAAAGCACTCAAGCCACGGTGCTTCAAAAACATTCGGTCACTGCCGACAGAGTACGCCGCAAACAAGAAAGCCTGGATGACAGGTGACCTATTCAGGAAGTGGCTACTGAAATTCGACAGGCGAATGGAACTGGGCGGCAGACGCGTTCTTCTTGTCGTCGACAACTGTTCGGCGCACAAAGTCGACGTTGAGCTGAGAGCAACAAAGTTAGTGTTCCTTCCAGCAAATACGACTGCGGCCCTACAGCCAATGGACCTGGGTGTGATAAGGAACATCAAGTGCTTTTATAGGCGTCACATGCTGGAGAGAATGATTTTGTGCGCGGGCGACAGGAAGGACTTCGGCATTACGCTGTTCACTGCCATGCACATGTTGGTGCGCGCATGGGAACAGGTGACTGCGACCACAATCGCAAACTGTTTCCGCCACAGTGGATTTGCAGCTGGAAGTGCGCAGGATAGTTGTGACGTCGACGTGGACGGGGCTGAGGAGCTCATGCCAGTGGCACTGCGCGACACTCTTCGGGGCGTACGTTTTGCCGATTATGTTGAAGTTGACACCGGTGCATTGGTGTGTGGTGCCCTGACTGATGAGGACATTATCACTCAAGTAGCCGGTGCGCAGCCTGTTGCTGAAGAGCCAGAAGGTGAGGAAGACGAAGATGACGAAGCGCCTGTGCGCCCGTCAGCTTCTGCGGTGATGGAGGCACTTAATGTGGCGCGTCTCTTCTTCAGCTTTGAAGAGGGTGAAGAGGATTCCCTGCGCCGCGTCCGCGCGCTGGAACAGAGAGCCGCAGCTGTGGCATTCAGAGAAAAGAAGCAGATGGTCATCACCGACTTTTTTGGCCAATAAATATTTTTCGTGCCCCCACCCCCGAAATCCACCCATTTTTGCTCACTTTCATTATTTCGAATTTTGTTTAATTCGAAATTGCTCAGCGTTCCCGTGGAATTCGAATTAACGAGCTTTTACTGTATATGATTGTACTGGCACTGTATGTACTCACATTGATTGCACTTTTTTTTTCTAAAAAATTGATCCCGGCTTGGGGATGCAATAATTAAGTGGGGTGAAATTTTCAAAAGGACCATCGTTGCAGGTTGGAATGTTTACGATGGCTACCATGACAATAACCAAAGAATCAGGCTGAAGTAGACCACCTTCATATTAAAAGCACATGTTCACTTTGCTTTGCATGAATGCTCCATGGAAAGCACGGCTTATACTGTATGCAGGGGATTGTGAAAATTAGAAAAAACAAAGCAAAAAAACAATGGAACCACCTTATTTTGGTATCTCCATTTCCTATATATATTAGCCTTTACGTACACTGCCTTTTATTTATGCTGCATCAATACGATTTTACTGAAAATGCGCTGTGCCTGAAAATAATTTAGTTGCCGCAGACGATGAGAAAGGAGCTCAAAATTGAACAAAGTTTACAGAAGTATCTCTCATCTTTCTTACCACTGAGTGCCACCATGTTGTGTGTTTTGAAAGGTCAGACTTTCGCCTTTCCATTTCAACTTTTCTTGCAAGCAGTAGCTACATGGAAAAATGGAAAAACGAAAGAAAAAACGATAAAGGCAGGTCTTAACGAAATTGGTAGTGGGGTATGAGGAGTCATGTGCAACTTTTATCTCATCGTATGCAGTGATAGGAGGTTCTTACTGCAAGGCTCATACGAGCAGATGGTCGCGCTGGACTGAAAAAGTCAAACTCGTTATGTAATCCTGTACCACATCAGCAATTTAGAGATAGTAAAGCAAAGCCCAGTGTCATCTAATTATGCACTATGTGTGGAGATGCAATTGTTGTGCGGGTGAGAGTGCTGACTATACTGCCACACACACTCTCCTTTCTGTATCTTCATGGGACTATGCTTTTACGCACTTAACTACTGCTCAGCGCAGGCCGCACCGGGATGTCTAGAAACCGTCTCTATTGTTGTAGACTCTTCCTATAGGATCGTGTGCATGACGCAAGTAATTGAGTTTATTCTGAAACCAACGCAGGCACCAACGATAACACTGGAATCTTCGATCCTGCATATATATAAAAGCCGATGCGTTTCGCCAACCATCAGCTTATTGATTACCGACGATTGTGCTCGCCACTATCGTTACACTTGGAGTATTACTTCTTTTGCTGGTTACGGGTTTGCCCAATAAGCAGTTCAATTCTTGCTGGCTTGACTTGTGTCCTTCACTATCACAACCATGGGATAATATGCCTGGGCTCCTACCCTACCTCTTCACACAGGCGTGGGTTCTTGCTGACTGTTTCAAGGTACGGGACAGTTTGAAGGTACAATACATGTGATGTCAATGTTAGAGAAACGATGTGGGACAGTGTTGTACTTGAGTGCATACTCAGTATAGACCGCTTATAACGTAAGTCGTCGGAGTCGCGAATATCCGCACTATAAGCGGTACCGCACTATAACCAAAACAACCTTCTACAAAGGCTGCACTTGCGCAAAACGTGTTGAGCATGTAGCCTCGCGTGTCCGATAATCGACATATGCGATTTGGGGCGCTTACAACCACTTAAATCTCCGAATGTTCAAAAATTAACCGCCAAAGACACGCATTGCCAACGAAATGAACACGGGGGGAAAAAGCAGACAAAACAAAGTGCCTTCGCGGAAATTCGCCCACTACGTTTCAGGCCACCTCGAGGTATGTGCATTACACAGAAACCATGTCGAATCGCGACCGAAATTTCACGTGCTGAGCGGTACCGATCATTCGATTTCACGGGCGCGCACGCGATGTCCAAGACATTGCAATCGAATCCGGAACCACCATTCGAGAGTTGCATGTGCCAACCATGCCCTCGTTTTCATTAACGATATGATTCTCTTCCCTTCAAGTGCAGCCATCGCAAAAAGTTTCGTTGATTCCGCACCAAACCGCAACTTTCATCGCCCGCGACCGCTACCGAAAAGCAACCAACGCTGATTAGGCCTAGCGTGCGGTTCAGCATGTTGTCGTGGGAAGTTTCTCCAAGACAACATGAAGATCGGACGTCGAAAAGATCGCGCTCAAGCACTAACCCAAGAACAGCGCGCATGATACGAAGTTTGTGCGGTTTATGTTCGCGGCTGGGAGATCAACGGCGACAAAAGCCCGCCAAGCTCGTTTAAGTCCGCGCACTGGCAGAAAAGGCGAAAGCTCGCGTCATGAAGCCGCAAAACTTTTCAATTTGCGGACGAGGTAGCAAACGCGATATCTGTAGCAAGTGTGATAACGACGACGCTTTTCCCGACAGGAAACTTACTTTAAAGCGCACTTGATGAGGACGCGATCGTACGTTCCGCGCTGCCGGCAAGCGGCCGCGGAGCCTTGCCGCCGCCGGTGCAAAGGCTACTCCGTCGCCTAGGCAACCACCATCCTTCCCCACTCGGCGAGCCCGCACAGCGCTGCCGCGGTCTTTTTCCTCCCTCCGCTTCTCGTTCGTTCACTGTGCGTGCCCTCGCCCTTCGTAACGACCTCGTCGCTCCCTCCCCAGCGGCGTACCTCCTTTGAGAACCGCACTCGCTACCGCGTTTGTCAGAAATATTTTCTCGCAACCGCATTATAAACGGTATTTCATCTTGGGGGACTGCATAATAAGCGGTATGCGTATACATGCGGTTCTATGGGAGGGTAAACGGGAGTCGAAAAAGACCGCATTATAACCGGTCCTGCACTATATGCGGTTACGTTATAAGTGGTCTGCACTTACCCTTTAACGGCAGACTTGTAACTTGCATACCGCATTCATGGCAAAATGGCGCAAAGCAAGGGGCCACCCCGTTGTTTTGCATGGAGGTTGCCTCGTAAAACAGTGAAATGTGGCATCAAAACTGCCATTACTGTGGCAAGTTTGGAGTGCAATCATTATGCAAGTGTGATCATTATGCGAGTAAATAAAGCACATGATTAACTCATCATCAGTATCCGCTGCACTAGCCTAAAGGCTATGATGTGCACTCAGTTTTGGGATGATCGTAGTAAGAGGTATTGGAACTCTAATGGGTCTGGTTTTAGCACTGTGCAGCAGTGATGGCAGATGCAGCATTAAAATACTAATTATTCTCCCTCCTTGAAGCAAGAGATGGCCTGGGAATGAATGTACTAGTGCCTCCTATAAGCATTATTCGTATACACCGCCTGCTATACACACTTTGTCCTGACCCGTTCCCTCCACATTTGATTTATTATCAAACCAGATAAGGAAGTGGTGGTGGCCACGACACGTATTGAGACCATGCTGGGCGACACTGCCGTGGCTGTACATCCAGATGACCCCCGGTACTTTGATCTTCATGGCAAAAGCGTGGTGCATCCGTTCTGCAACAGAATTATCCCCATTGTGACTGATAAGTTTGTTGACATGCAGTTTGGCACAGGTGAGTGCGAAAAAACTATTGTGGATGTCTGTGTATTTGTCTGCTTTTATAATTTTTATCGTTCTGGTCTGCTTAGAAAGAGTGCAGTAACATTTTAGTTTGGGTCAGTTGGTGCATTCTAGAGCGCTTAGCAGGAGAGCGCCAAAAGACATGAGCAAAGAAGAGTGGTACGCAGGTTGAGCACAAACTTCCAGCTTTATTTGGGAGCACCAAAGCAGGTATATATGAATACACATTGGCTCATCACGTGCCAACATTACATCGCTATCGTGAGGCCATATCAGTGACATACCACCCCCAGTGAAAAGCTATTTTTCGTACTGACAGGACACTGAAATGGATATGTGCAAACAATACAAATGCAGTGGATGAAAAAAGATGAAAGAAAGCTAAACATGTAAAATAAATGTAGTAGTAATGATAATAATAATAATAATAATAATAATAATAATAATAATAATAATAATAATTATTATTATTATTATTATAGTCTTCCCTTCTCCGTCTTTCCGCATAGTTGTATATATGCAATCTAATTTTTCATTCCCCTTCAATATTTCTCGTGTTGTCTTATTTTACTCCTCCCCTTTTGTGTTCATTTCTCTTTGTCTACGTGTATTTGCTCTTTTTATTTTTATTGTTTTTTTTTGCGTGCGCCTGCACAAAGACCTTACGGTTGTTCCTGGGCACGTTAAATAAATGATTGATTGATTGATTGATTGATTGATTATAAATCACGTAAAACACAGTGTTATTTTAGACAAAGCCACCTAAGAACTGCAGCTCTTTTGCAATCAAAGTCAAAGAAGGCATGCTAACGCAATTGTCAGGTTTTCTGTTATTAAATCAGCCTCAACAACTTCCCTTTGCAGTTCATTGTTTGATCTCAACAGGAAGACTGTGCATCCGCAATGCCTACAATGAATATCTAGGGGCCCCCGTTTATTCTTATTATTAGAGCTGTGCGAATAGCAAAATTTTGGGTGCAAAGCGAATTCGACTAATAAAGATTGAGTGCGAATCGAATCCAACAATTTCGAATAATTTTCGAATATTTCTCAAACATTTTTCGAATACTTCGAAGTGAAATTACAGAAAAAAGTTGCAGAGAATACCTAAGTATGTTCTTATGAGATAGCAACATGAAAGTGTTCCTTTTTGCTAGGTTGATGAAGCTCTGGCGGGGTGGTGTTTCATAGTTGTCTTATCAAAAAGTGAGGCAATGTAGAGGCCAAATTGTATTTATGTACATAATTTGGTGCAACCAAAGTGTTGCTGACAACACTTTACACGTGATAGGCAAAGATACCATTTTTTCAACCTCTCCTCCTCTTTCAACAGCTGTGGAAGCCCAACTGATGTGGTGGACAAGGGTGTGCTCCCTTCAAGTCCGGAGTTCCAAATCCACCTCGTAGACGTCGATATATTTTAGCATCCAAAATTTCTGAAATTTTGGATGCTAAAAAGCTTCGGCATCCGATTTTTTTGGACTTCCTGCCCAAATTTCAGGTCCAAAACAGCATTAATTGAGCCCCCAACTCTGCCACATCTTTCATCTCCATGTTGGAACCAGCGTTTTCTTTAGTTAATACGTTTGCGACCGTAGCGGAGCTTGAAAGGCAGCTTTGCCACAATACGGTGGTGTGATGAGATGAAGCATATTGAAAATCTAGGGACCACTTCCAATCGGACGTTGACTGTCTCTTGGCTAAGTTCGAACGTAACGGAGCTTGAAAGGCAGCTTTGCCGCAATACGAGAGTGTAATGAGGGGAAGCATATTGAAAATCTGAAGGGGTCACTTTCAATTGGACGTTGACTGTATTTGTCTTTGGGAAGTTCGAATAATTCGAATAGCAGAATTTCAGTGCGAATCGAATCAAATAGCAAACACTATTAGAAAAATATTCGAAATTTCGATTATTCGCACACCCCAATTTATTATCCATTATTATTGTACACCATTACTAGCCTTGCAGCCTCGACATGAGAGAGGGAGTGAAGGAAAGGCAGGGAGGTTAACCAGGCTTTGTCCAGTTAGCTACCTTACACATGGGGAGGGGGCAAACGGGGCACAGACAGCGCTAAGTGCAAATGTTAAGAGACCATCAATCATCTCATGTACCACTGTTTTCGATTTGACAAACGTTGCCAGACTCTTGAGTGGGCCTTGAGCAGACTTGATGGTCAGGCTTTCCCTTTTACAGAACAGTCTTGACCAGCTTGCTTCGGTGGTATGTGTACTACACACTCATAATGAATTTAGCCAAAGTAAAGTTTTGTGACAGTTGTCATTAACATTGCTGTTTTTACACCTCATTGGCATCACAGCAGCCAGTATCAGGGGCACACTGGCCGACGTAGATTGGTGAAACTTTTATAGCATCATTAAATTTGTTAAAGAGATGTTCATTGGGATTTAGTGATAGAGAGGGATTATTTTGACCTTCCACAGTGGTTCAGTGGCTATGTGATTCTGTTGCTGAGCGTGTAGTTGTTAGCACAATGGTCTCTGTTCTTCTGTTTCGTCCCGTCTTATGGTGCTGTTCCCTGCATCTAATCCTGATGCTACTCACGGTGGCTGCAGTTCGATTGCTGTGGGATGCAAAAGCAAAACGCTCATGTACTGAAATGTAGCAGCACATTGAAAAGCTTTAAGTGGCTTGAATTACTCGAGTTGCTTTCGGCTTGTTTGTTGTCCTTTGAGCTGAGTATCATAATCTGCATTCAATGCATTCTTGACAGTGACATTATATGGTTGTGCAATGTGAAGTTCTGTGTGTTTTAATTCAACACTTACTTATCAACTGCGGTTAACTAAAAATGGCAATATAGTAGTGAGATTCTGGTTGTATTTTTACATTTAATCTCAATCTGACTTTTCCTGCAAGCCTGTTTGTTTATGTGCAACCTCTGCTCTGCAGGCGCTGTGAAGATCACCCCAGCACATGACCACAATGACTATGAGGTTGCCATGCGCCTTGAGCTTCCTTTCATCACAGTAATTGAAGACGATGGTACCATCTCGCCAGGCTGTGGAGAATTTTCTGTGAGTTCACCATCATGCAAGCTTTTAAGATTATGGCATAAAAAAAAAATTTTTTTTATTGTGAAAATAGGAGGCCGTAAATGTTAAATAGTGCTTAACACAAGTTGTAATTTCTGCATGCGATGGGATGAGAAGATGGCACACGCATGCACGTGCACGTGCATACACACACACTTGTTCCCCTCCTTTGCTGCCATACTTGTGCCATCTTGTCCTCCTTTAGGTAACTGCAGTCAACCACGCACTTGGCCTCCAAGAGCCATACCCCTCCTCACCTCACAAGCTCTTTCTTGGTCTGCTCATGCCTCACACATCATCTCACAAGTTTACAATGCTGGACTGGTTCACCGTTGTGAACCAGTTCACAAGTCGGTATAGTGTTTTAATTCTCTGAACCAGAGGGAAACAGAACACATTGAACTAGAACTGAACCGACATGTTTTTCAGTTTGACACCGTATATATAGAGGTTCTACTTACAGGTGTTATTGCTGCAACTTCTGAAAAAGTATATACCATGCTTGGCATTTTCTAGGGAATGAAGCGGTTTGAAGCCCGCAAGGCTGTCTTGGAGGCCCTGAAGAAAAAGGGGCTCTACCGAGGCACCAAGGACAACCCCATGGTTGTGCCCGTTTGCAGGTACTCCTAGCACTCTTCTGATTCTTGTAGTTATTCTGACTGTACAAGGCTTTTGTCTCTACCTGTGCAGTGGGGATGCCGCTTCATTGCTTGTGGAGTATTTACTTCCCTCACATTCACACACTTTCTTAGACCATTGAAAATAAAAATAATTTACTATATCCATAAGCCCCACTGGGCCCCTTCTGCAAGCTTGCAAAAAAGAACTGATTAGGCATGTGAATTTCAGTGACCTTGAGCTGCTAGGTCTATTGAAAGTGAGCATACAACTACTTCATGACAAAGCTAGATTCATATGTCACTGATTGCACTGCACGAGTCATTTGCAGCCTGATTTGTTAAGTTGCATTATGCATGTCTGCTGAGTGGAGGCTGTGATGTTGATGTGGGTACAAGTTGAGTGGAGAGTTTTAGCCAAACATTTGTGATGCGCTTCACTCAAACCAGTGTATTCTAACAGTGTGTGCACAGCCGCTTGCCAGGAGTAGTAATGCACTTGCACACAGTGTTCATGCCAGCAGCGAAATGTAGAAGACTGCTTTTGCTCCACTAGAAAGACAAGTGAACAGAGCTTGAGCGTTGGTCACTTGGCCTTTTGTCGAAGCTGAGAGGGTATAGGTCACATGTTGGGGAGACTTTACACCTTGGCCACTTGCTGCTGTTAAATATTCTTCATCCATGCACCGCTACCACTTCAGTTAATGTGCATCATATTCAGATGGCTGTTGCCTATGTACCATTTAACAAAAGGGAGTGTTTGCAACTGAGCTACAATAGGAAGAAGAAATGGGAGGGATGTGGATGCCTTGTAATGATTGTTAAGTCCATCTATTCCAACACGGTCGTTCAGTTAATCACACGTACAGGCGCAGACTCCTTCAGTTCAGCTGCACCGCATATGGCTCACCTTGCCGGAACGTTCTCTACATGCCACGCCATCATAGCCACTGCTGGCCACATTCACACACCACACCGTGTATCGTTCCCTTCGTCCTGCTGTCCCCTCCTATTGCCTCGCGTCTCCTGCACTCCCATAGTTACCTACCCTCTCCTGCCCGCAACTCTCCGCCACCTGTTGTTAGTCCAGTACCCTCACATGATGGTAGGATAACTCTTTCATTGTCTGGACACTAACTGACATGAGCACTAACGCTATCAACAAAAGGTGAAATTTGAGAAAAGGACATTGTTTTCTTTTCAATAAATACCGTTTTCTTTTCAGCCGGTCGAAGGACATTGTGGAGCCTCTGCCAAAGGCCCAGTGGTTTGTGAATCTTTCCAAGATGGCTGCCGAGGCTGTCAAGGTAGGTCTATGTGCAGTATTTTATGTGCAAGAAGCATAGCTGCATTGTTTGACTCAATACCTCCATGTCCTTGGCAGTGGTGAAGGAAAATGAATACATCAAAAACTCATTGCCCACATAAAACAGCATTTTAAGACAATGTCAAACTGGGAATGGCAGACCACAGTAAATGATAAAACATAACCAGGTTTTAGCCCATGCATTTTTCCCATGAAAGTTGGTCAAAACTGCTTGCCCATTTTAAACTTATACTAGGGGTGCGCGAATATTCGAAATTTCGAATATTTTTCGAATAGGGATTAGTATTCGATTCGATTCGCACTGGAATTTTACTATTCGAACTTCCCAAAAACAAATACAGTCAACGTCCGATTGAAAGTGACCCCTTCAGATTTTCAATATTCTTCACCTCATTACACTCTCGTATTGCGGCAAAGCAGCCTTTCAAACTCCGTCACGGTCGAACTTTGCCAAGTGACAGTCAACGTCCGATTGGAAGTGGTCCCTAGATTTTGGATATGCTTCACCTCATCACACCCCGGTATTGCGGCAAAGCTGCCTTTCAAGCTCCGTTACGGTCGAATTTTGTCAAAACACAGTCAACGTCCGATTGAAAGTGGTCCCTAGATTTTTCAGTATGCTTCACCTCATCACACCCTGGTATTGTGGCAAAGCTGCCTTTCAAGCTCTGCTACGGTCGCAAATGTATTAACTCAAGAAAACGCTGGTTCCAACGTGGAGATGAAAGTTGTGGCAGAGGTGGGGGTTCAATGAATGCTGTTTTGGACCTGAAATTTGGGCAGGAAGTTCGAAAAATCGGAAGCTGAAGCTTTTTAGCGTCCAAAATTTCAGATGTTCTTATATGTCGACGTCTACGAGGCAGATTTGGAACTCCGGACTTGAAGGGAGCACGCCCTTGTCTGCCACATCAGTTCGGCTTCCACAGAAGTTGAAAGAGGAGGAGAGGCTGAGGAAATGGCATCTTTGCCAATCACATGTAAAGTGTTGTTGGCAACACTTTGGTTGCACCAAATCATGTACATAAATACAATTCAGCCTCTACATTGCCTTATTCTTGATAAGACAACTATGAAACACCACCCTGCCAGCGCTTCATCAACCTAGCGAAAAGAAAGACTTTCATGTTGCTATCTCAAAGAATATGCTTAGGAATCCTCTCCAACTTTTTTTTCTGCAATTTCGCTTCGAAGTATTCGAAAAATATTCTAGAAGTATTCGAGGAATATTAGAAAAATATTCGATTCGATTCGCACTCACACTTCAATATTCGAATTCGCTTCGCACCCAAAATTTTGCTATTCGCACAGCTCTAACTTATACTAAGCTGTTTTTGTACTATTAAAGGGAAACTGAAGCACATAGAAAGAAAAAAAAAAAACTAGGTTGTGTTGTTTTATAATTTTTCATGTGGCGAGCTTGAAAATCGCGTAAAAAATTGTCGTAAACTGTAGCAAATGACTCGGTTTTTGGCAAAATTGCGCAGCAGGTGCTTAGGGCAATACCATGAACCTCGTCGCTGCCTGTGGTTAAAGGGACACTAAAGGCAAATAACAATTTATGTCAGAGTGAAAGCCCAATGTATGACAACTTCTAAAACGGCAGTATTATCAACAGCAGTGCCCTACTTACCGAGAAATTAAGCTAAATGTATCACATGATGAGCGCCACGAGTGGGACATTTTCGAAGTGATCCCGATGACGTATGGAAGTCGGCCTACAATAAATCACTAGTAATCAAACTAGCAGCATTAAAACAGAACATTCCGAGCATCAAAAGACGTAATAAAATGCTGTTTGTTCGTTTCCGCTCGATTCATGAAAAACAAAACCTCCGTGGCGTTGCCATGGGGAACGGCGCGCGTGGTTCAAAGGTTCCGTTTTCGCCGAACTGCGCCTCGCCCGTCTCAGTGGTAGTTTCGGGATCGCGTACTGCCGTGTGTGTTTTGCGCGTTCGTGAAAGTTGCTCTGACAGAAAGTTCGACAAAATGCCGCATGCGTGTGATATTGCCGGATGCCCGAATGGTGCACAACGCCAGTGCTGCAGCAAGGAAACCAGTGTGTCTTTTCACTGGGTGCTGCGGAATGAACCCTTACGCTCGAAGTGGCTTAGTGTCATGCCATTGCGCCAGTGTGCTAAACAGTCAAAACCTCTGCGTGTGTACTCGCTGCACTTTCGTACTGAGGATTACGAGACCAACCGCAACTTGGTGAAGGCTTTGAATGTGCCCATCCGAGCAAGTCTTTGCCGCAGCGCCCGTTGTTGCTACTGTGGGTCCCGCTACTTCCGCTCGGCTGCTACTAGTGTCGGCGGCCGCGCAGTAAAAGCGGGCAACGTTGGGCACGGCAGCAGTGATGTATGAAAGTCGTATTTTCAGGCGGGAGATTTGAAGCGCGCTAACGCGATGCGGACCACTAAAAACGTGATTTTATTTCAAAATAAGCACTTCCTTGGCACAAAAGCAGCACTACGAGGTTTCTGGACCGCTATTTCAACAATCAACGTCGATTTAATATTTGCCTTTAGTGTCCCTTTAATAGGAGCTTCATGATGTCATTGTGAGGGCCCTCAAAACAGCTGACTACACTTTACATCAGGTGATACCACTGTTGTGCATGTTGTCAGTGTTTTTTTTTTTAAGTAGATATTAGGATATTGCTATCGCTATGGCTAACTATGGCAATTGCAATGAGTTTTCTCTACAGCTGTTCATGTTTGAGCTGGCCACCTATGATCGTGAGCGATGAGCAGGATTGTGATGCACGGATCATGGCCAACTGGATCCCAGACTGGTCCTACGTGCCATGCCATGTGCATTAATTTAAACGGGGTTGGTTGTTATGTCATGTCACATGGTGTCGCTGCCATTGAAATAGCCAGATTGTCTGAGGCCCTTATTCCTATTCCTACGACCTCTATAGCACATTTTATCCATCCTTCAGCTCCCACCTTTACACTGGTTAAATTGGCATCACAAGAATCCCTAAATGTGATTAAGCAAGGAAACAGGATGGTGCAGTGGCAGGAAATCACTGCAGGCTCCACTGATGCTTCACAAGGCAGCAGGGAAAGGCACTGATCGATGCAGCAATCTTGCTTGCTCCTCATGACGACATCACTTCTCTACATTTCTCTCTCTGCTGCCCTCCTATCTCAAGGCTTGTTCGCACCAGTGACTACCACTGGTCGTGTGACCATTTGTGACTGGCAACCAAGCAGTAACTCAAGGTGACTGATGTTCACGCTAGCTAGTGTCACCTATCTGTCGCCACACTGAATTCATGTCTGCTCACACTGCCTCGTAAAATAAGCTGACGTCCTGTTCCTGCGGGTCCGATTAATGGAGAGCCTTGAGACTGTTACACAACTGAAAAATCGAGTAGTGAGCAAGTAAGCCTAAGCAATTCGCTTTTTGACCAAAGTGGTCATTTGTGACTGGTCACTTTGCGACCAACTTGGTTGCGTGATCGCGTTTAGTCGCAGGTGTGAACGAGCCCTTACACTTTGCATCAAGCGCAGGCGTTCTGTTGACCCCAATTTGGCTGCTAAGAGCACCATTGCGTAGTTCATATCTGGAAAGAAAAACTTCTTAGGCATACTAGATATAATTAGGTCACTGCTTTCAAATTTCCATTAACTTTGAGGATTGAAAGCCGCTTCAATGTCCCTTCAACAGCAGCCACCGTGTGATGACAACAGCCAGCATAATCACTGTTGTCATCACATGGTGGCAGCAAAACAAGTTCTTGCATAAGATAGCATGCCAGTGTACTGCTTTCAAGGTTTAAATTAGGGGTGTGCGAATATTCGAACTTTCGAATATTTTTGTAATATTGTTTGCTATTCGATTCGATTCGCACCGTAATTTTACTATTCGAAGTATTCGAACTTCCGGAAAATAAATATAACCGTATATAATGACGGAAAATAAATATAAAGACGATAAAACAGCGTGCAGCATGCTAGGTCTTGAGTTTTGGGCCCCGACGTGCGAAACTGCTAGCAGCATCCACCGGTGCTCCAAGCGGCTGCGCGACGAGCTTGCCAGGGGGTCCGCTGCCGATGCATAAAATGCCCATCGACAGTTCCGAGGAGCCAGCGGGCGATGCGATTCGTTGCTTGAGGCGAAACACACTGCGCCTTCTTCGCTTTCGCAATGTTCTTGCCCGCAGAGATCGGATTCGTCTCGTACATCGGCGCCGTGAGCGGAGTTAGGCTTAGCCACAACTCCGAGCAGTAAGCTTGGTCGCGATGTGCGTGGCCGCAGTGCCCGATGTTTCAAAGTACGTCATGCTCGATCGCGAGTACAAAGAGACATCTCGCGATGGTCTTCGTCACGAGGTGTGAAATGCTGATAAGCAGAACAGTCGGTCCGAGATGCAAGTCTTAGATGTTCGCGACGAGCGCGGCGCATTATCATAATCTGATGCTTGATCTTCCACTTGCAGCTACCAAACTAAAGCATAATTATATTCTAGATGATCGTCGACCTGTGAACACAGAACGAGTGCGAACGTGTCACTATAAGTAGCGCAATTTTAGACAGCCGTGACCTCGCGACGTGCAAGCAGCAGACGATGCTTTCCCGGAACGAGGGTCGGACCAATGGCGAGGCGTGCTGGAGCAACATGGCGGACAAAGCCAATCGAAGGCCTCGAAATGAACTTCAAACATTTGTTTTCTGTACGCTTTTTTCTGAATAGATGACCTAGCTGAAACGGGAAATTCAAAGACTGAGCAATGCTCATTCCGACGAGCCCAAGATGGCGGCTCCCGGTTGTGCCATTGCGGAGCTATAATTTTTTTAATGCAGTTTTTTTCTCTTTTTTTTTTTGAAAATTCCACAATAATTTTCGCCACCTCGACAAGCACAACAAATTTTTTACCGCACTTGTACATAGTTTTCAGTGACGATATTTTGGAATCAGAAAAAAGGCATAAACTAAAAATGCGATTTTCGAAAATCGATTTTTTGCGATACGAAAGCCGCATCTCTCCTTAGGAATAGATTTTTTCTTTGACCATGTTTGTGACTTGTAATTGTTCCTGTCTCATAAGAACATACTTAGATTCTCTGCAACATTTTTCTGCAATTTCACCTCGAAGTATTTGAAAAATATTTGAGAAATATTCGAAAATTATTCGATTTGATTCGCACTCAATCTTTATTATTCGAATTCGCTTCGCACCCAAAATTTTGCTATTTGCACAGCTCTAGTTTAAATAGTAAGGCATCGATTCTTTACATGCTGAGCCAGTGATTCAGAAAGTAACCTTTTTTTGGCTGAATACCTAGGTTATAAGTCTACACAAGGGGGGCCGCTTCTTGTTTGTGATTGCAGAGGAGCACGGTACAAAGATCTTTATTGAAAGCATCCTGAGAAGTGCCACCCCTTAGGGCGACACTGCGGGGTGCTCCCATGTGGGGACAGTTTTTCGCTGTGGAGCCCGATGCAAATTCCACTGACTGCCAATCTAGAATCTGTGCAGATTTGCGTTCCATTGTCGTCTGAGAGAGCCAAAGCAATAGCAACCTGCTCCACTTTAGAAGAGGTGGTCCCAGTCATGGAGGCCGATTGGATTATGTGACCTCTGTGGTCTGTTGCTACTACAGCAGTGAGATGAGCGGCCATGTTGGGCCACATCTATGAAGCAAACCAATTGAGGTTCATCCTTGGTGTTCTTCAGGGTCGCAACCCCTCTTTCTCTACGCCTTCCCTTATTGTGCTGCGGGTGCACTTGCAAGGGATCGATGCAACAGGAATGTTTCCCTTTATGTCAGTTCTCATTAATACCTTTGCTCCTCAGTAATTCAATGACTTCTCTCCTCTGCCAAGACTGGATTGAGACCCAACTTTTATTCAACATAGCAATGAGGGGTCTCTCGGAAAAGCTCTCTACTAAGATGGTGTTAGTCACACAATTTATGCAGATGACATAGCCATATGGTGCACCGAGGACGATGAAAGATATGTTGAGACGAGTCTCCAGCCAGCGGTCAATGAGGTTGAATCATACCTGGAAAACACGGGACTGAAATGCTCCCCCAGCAAGTCCGAGTTACTCCTTTCAGACAAGGTCCCAAGATCAGGTGCTGGAAGCCACTCGCGGATATCGATATCAGGCTAACCACATGTGACGGAAACCTCATCGTTAGAGTCGAGTCCATACGGGTGTTGGGCATATTTATCGAATCCAATGGATCCAATAGGTTTATGTTAGATAGGATTACCAAGAAAACAGAAATGGTTATCAGAATCAATAGGGTGTATAACAGAAGGGCAGCCTTGAAAGAAGATAATTCACTCAGGCTTTTCCATGCCTTCCTCATGAGCCAAATCATCTACGTAGTGGCCATGCACAACTGGCACAACTTCAAGAGAAAGAAGCTAAACACCCTCATTCGGAAAAGTATCGAAAGAGTGCTTGGTATTCCCTTGGCTGCTAATACAGAACACCTCTATCAATTAGGCGTGCACAATACGCTGGAAGAAATTATTGAAGCATAGAAGTCAGCCCAACACAAGTGATTTGATAAATATGGAATATGTATCAAACACAGTGGACCGCTGGGAGAGCAAAGTGGTATGATCTATAGACAGCAATAAAAGTGCAGATTTGCGTTGGACTAAAGACAGCAATAAAACTGGACTAAAGACAGCAAACGTTGCACTAAAGACAGCAATAAAAATGCAGATTTGTGTTGGACTAAAAGATGGACTAACATATTTTTAGAAATAGGTTTCTGTTCTGTGAAGAATTCTGGAAGGATTTATTCTCTGTAGAAATTATCCTGTTGGTAATCTACGTAATTGAGGCATACTGCATTTTTTGTACCATCGAATTGGGTGCATGCTAGATATGGTTGCATATTGTTTTCTTTGAACCCGTAAAAACTTTGCATACATTATATCAGGGGCCTCTTGGAGTAAGGAAAGTGCTGCCAAAACAAGGAGGGATGTTTTCGGATGTTTTTTCTGCTTATTCTTTTCATTGAGCTCACTGGATAGCTTTATCAATTTGGCTGGCCTTGTTGAGGTATATTTCAATTCCATTGGCGTCATGTTCCATTGACATAGAAAAGTGGAGTTATTATTAAATTTCATAGCCTTCAGTATATTGCTTTTTATTTTCTTTGTGTCTATGTTTGTGCATCAATCTTCAAGTTAGGCATTGAAATTCTTTAGTGCAGCTTCTTGTGCCTCACTTAATTGATATATGTTGTGTTGTGTCTCGCAGGATGTAAGGGAAGGCAACTTGAAGCTGATCCCGGACCACCACATCAAAATCTGGAACTACTTTCTTGAGAACATTCGGTGAGCCTCACCCTTTTGTGGCATCAAGAGGAGTATGTGCTGCATGTACATTGTTGATGAGTGTTTGAGAAGGATAGATGACGTATAAAACTATGTGCTTGGTGAAAAAATGCCCAGAAGTGTGGTGCCTTACGACTGTTATTTGCTGTGGAATTGCTGGGGAAGTGTTTGTTTGCCAGACCTCGATCAGGCATAAACTACCGGTCTACAGCTTGTTCTGTAACATGGCCACTTGGGGTCAACAACTACGTGCTCAACAGAAAATATTATTTGATTGAGCTAATGATGATGAGCATGTAAATCGCAGTTTCCATCCAGTTCTTGATTGAGTTAACAATAGGGGTGTGCGAATATTCGAAATTTCGAATATTTTTCGAATAGTGTTTGCTATTCGATTCGATTCGCACTGGAATTTTACTATTCGAACTATTCGAACTTCCCAAAAACAAGTACAGTCAACGTCCGATTGAAAGTGACCCCTTCAAATTTTCAATATGCTTCACCTCATTACACTCTCGTATTGCGGCAAAGCTGCCTTTTAAGCTTCGTTACGGTCGAACTTTGCCAAGACACAGTCAACGTCCGATTGGAAGTGGTCGCTAGATTTTCAATATGCTTCACCTCATTACACTCTCGTATTGCGGCAAAGCTGCCTTTCAAGCTCCGTTACGGTCGAACTTTGTAAAGACACAGTCAACGTCCCATTGGAAGTGGTCGCTAGATTTTCAATATGCTTCACCTCATCACACCCCGGTATTGCGGCAAAGCTGCCTTTCAAGCCCCACTACGGTCGCAAATGTTGGTTCCAACATGGAGATGAAAGATGTGGCGGAGGTGGGGGCTCAATTAATGCTGTTTTGGACCTGAAATTTGGGCAGGAAGTCTGAAAAATCGGAAGCCGAAGCTTTTTAGCGTCCAAAATTTCAGATGTTATGTATCGACGTCTACGAGGCAAATTTGGAACTCTGGTTGAAGGGAGCACACCCTTGTCCTCCGCATCAGTTGGGCTTCCACAGAAGTTGAAAGAGGAGGAGAGGCTGAGGAAATGGCATCTTTGCCTATCACGTGTAAAGTGTTGTCGGCAACACTTTGGTTGCACCAAATCATGTACATAAATAGAATTCGGCCTCTACATTGCCTCATTCTTGATAAGACAACTATGAAACACCACCCCGCCAGTGCTTCATCAACCTAGCGAAAAGAAACACTTTCATGTTGCTATCTCATAAGAATATGCTTAGGAATCCTCTAACTTTCTTTTTTTTCTGCAATTTCGCTTCAAAGTATTAGAAAAATATTCTAGAAATATTCGAGAAATATTTGAAAAATATTCGATTCGATTCACACTCACACTTCAATATTCGAATTCGCTTCGCACCCAAAATTTTACTACAGTCGAGCCCGACTATATCGAACCCGTTTATATCAAATCATCCCGTATATCGAACAATTTCTAAACACGGTAAATTTACATTGAGAATATATAGCAAAAGTTACTGTTACATCGAACGAAAATAGCAACGACAACCGATATATCAAACTCCATGTGCCTCAAAAGTGCCCCAGCAAGTTGGCTTTCCCTCGCGGTGGCGGGGAAAACTGCCGGCGCCACCCTAGAAAAAGTGGTTTAGACCCGGCTGTGCACGGCCGAACACCCCCCTGCAAAAAATGATCCTGGCCTGCTCGCAGCGCTTACAGCCAATCAGAGGCCGTCGCGCTTTCTCCGAGGCGCGGAGGCGGTACAAGTGAGCGCCATTTTTTCTTTCTTTATGCTTGCGTGCCTGCTGCTGCCTCTTTTCCACGAGTTCAGCGTGGTCCGTGCTGGTGGTGTTGCCTGTTGACGCTCTGTGAACTTTCTTGGCGCGCTGTCGTCATGGCTTGTGCAAAGAGGTAGAATTTGCCGTTCGCCACGAAACTCGAAATCACAAATCGAGTCGAGCGCGGTGAGAAGTCCGGCGTCGCCACCGCATACGGATCGACATTCGACGAGTTCGTCAGTGCGGACGATGATGTTGCCGTCATGGGCCAGCTACAAGATGAGGAATACGTTGCAGACGTCGTGCCGACCACGAGCCAAAGCGACAGCAATAAGGAAATTGACGATGGCCCGTTGCCTACATCCTCCGAAGTGATTAGTGCACTTGCATTGGTCCGGCGCTATTGCGTGAATATACAAGGCTGCTCCGACTCGTTGGACGTGGAGGCATGCGTGCTGTCGCAGGCAGTGAAGTTGTTGAAACGGAAGAAAATCCAGGACTATTTTGTTCCAAAGTAGGGCACGCAAGTAAGCCACCATATTAATAAAGTACTTTTATTATTTGTCTGTGCCTTTGTATCTTTAAATCCTATAGCGGGCCTATATCGAATTATGCCATATATCGAACTAATAAACGTTTTTTTGGCAAGTTCGATATACCCGGGTTCGACTGTATTCGCACAGCTCTACTCATAATTCAAATAGCTTATTTTGGATAATATAGTCTGGAGGGCTCTAAAATACCCTGGATTAGGTGAACAGACCTTCTTTCCATTTTGTTTACTGTAAAACTCGAAAAAGTTAGTCGACTATGTGTGGCTCCTTTAGGTGTAGTTTAAAAACTTGCGCATTTTCCCACTAGCATTGCTATTGGGCGCTTGCCTGACCAATATACTGCAGTTTGTGATCCTGTCTGCCCTTATATAGACACTACACCAGGTTTGGTCTTCGTTAAGAAAGAACATTTGTGTTTCTATCTGTGCACTAGGTCAAATGAACCTATATATTATTGAGTTAGACTTAATGAAACTTGAAATTTTGCCACTTCATCCAGGTGAAAACTTCTAGCACTTTTTGTACCAGAGGGGAGCAGTGACAGGCTCTGATTTTTTAAATTTTTCTACTTTTTC
Source organism: Rhipicephalus sanguineus (assembly GCF_013339695.2). Lineage (NCBI taxonomy): Eukaryota > Metazoa > Arthropoda > Arachnida > Ixodida > Ixodidae > Rhipicephalus > Rhipicephalus sanguineus. The sequence goes on from NC_051176.1 coordinate 77,222,502, forward strand.
AGGGATTGGTGTATTTCACGGCAACTTTGGTGGGGACACCGGATTCCAGCGTACTTTATCAGTGTTGAAGGAGAGGGCATCGAGCCTGGAGCTGTAAGTCTTTCTTTTTTGTGATCTCTTTATTGTCTTCAGTGCTTCCGTCAACTAAGAAATTGGGAAAATGTGTGGGAATTTTTCACTTCTGAAGAATTTAGGCAACAGACAGAAAATTCTTGCCGCTCCGCCACGATGGTTTAGTGGTTATGACACTCAACTGCTGACCCGAAGGTCGCAGGATTGCATCCCGGCCGCGGCAGCTGCATTTTCGATGGAGGCGAAAATGTTTGAGGCCCGTGTACTTAGATTTAGGTGCACGTTAAAGAGCCCCAGGTTGTTGAAATTTCCGGAGCACTCCACTACGGCGTCCCTCATAATCATATCGTGGCTTTGGGACGTTAAACCCCAGATATTACTATTAAAATTTTTGCCAAGAAGTTCTCTTAATCCACGACTGACATTTTATAACATGTTTTGTGTAAACACAAGCTTCACGGACTGATACTTTGGCAAACATGTTTGTGTGGAAAGCACAGACTTGGAAAGCAATGCAATGCTCGTCTTTGCGCTTTTACATTCCAATTTTCACATGTACGCTTTTTATCACAACCACAGCATACGGCTCGTGGGGCGCGATAGGATCTTTCACATCTGCAGTGCAGTTAGCTTGTGTTTGGAGAGGTGGAAGGGAGACGGGAGGCAGGTGCACATGAGGTCGAGGTTGGGGAGAAGGCGGGAAAGCTGTCTCCATTTCATGAACACGTCTGCGAGAGCACATTTTTGTTTTTTTATTTCCACCATTTATGGTGTTCCTTTATCTTTCTGGGGAGAAATTTGGGAGCAAGGTTTCATTGTTATAATTGATAATGTGGCATGGGAACGTTGTTGTAATTTGATTTATTTTTCCATAGAAGATGTACGAACGTTCATGATGCAATGGCTGTCTATTGTATAGGTCACACACTTATTACCATCTTTGTAATCCTTCACGATCCTCCATTTCGTTTTCATATCAATGGGATGCCTTTGTATGATGATGGCTTCTTCAGGTTCTAATTTTTTTGTCGCACCTGAACCTTGGCTTCATATTGGCCATGTCAAAGGGAATTTCGTTACCCATTGCAAAACAAGCTACTATAAAGAACCAGTGATTTCCTATGTGGCACTTCTCTATAACTTCTATGGTTCTATTCCGTTTCTGTTGGATTAGCATGCCAGTGCACTGTATTATGATGAGTTCTTGTGACCGTCCTATTTGTTCAGCACTTGGAGTTTAATTGTAGACTTTTTTCTTGCTTTTAGGAGTCTGACAATGATCACTGGGTCAGTGGACGCACTGTAGATGAGGCAGCAGAGAAAGCTGCCAAAAGATTTAATGTGCCCAAGAGCAAGATCGTCCTGAAGCAAGGTTTGTATAGCTTTTCGCTCTAGCCTATTCTTAGTATTTCATCGATATACCTCAGTGACAAAGTCACTGACCACAATTGTTTATTCTTTACATATTGTTGTGTTTGCTTTGATAGATTTACAAGTACAAAAAGCTTAACGGAAAGAACTTGGAACAGGACAGTGCTCGTCCCAAGCTTTTCCATTTAGTTTTTTCAGCCAGTAAATGTCACATTAAAAGGCATCAGCATCAACTAGCACAACTCTCTTCGTTAATTACTCTGTCATGTTTCTTCACGGGCTAACAAGGCATTGCGAAACCTTCAAGGAAAGTTGAGGCCAGTTGCATTTACCAACTGTGCCGTTTGTGTCAAAGATGGACCTTTGCGCCATCCTGCTCTGAAACCGCATTTTTGCTAAAAACTGCACTAAGCCTGTGCCAAAGAAGCATGAAAGCTGCTTCACTAGTAAAACTGAAACCAGAACCCAAAGCATGCTATCATTGTCATGGAGGTGAACCGAGCAGTCTTAGCCACAGATGCAGCCAATGCCATCTGTCCTCCACTGTTTTTGTTCGTTTGTAGCATTTCTCACTGGCTAAAGTTTTAATGTTCTGCCTCTGTGGAATCTTTGTTTCACATCTCTGTTCCTCGTACTACTGTTACAGGGAGGTTGCTCAAGGAGACTGTCGGACGAAAAAACAGCTTTGGATAGTGTTCGAACGCACACTATTTAGCATGGTTCTTATGGGTGCTAATTTAGAGATAATGCTTAGCATAGTTGGTGACACCACTTGTGACGATGTGTTTGCGTGAGGCTTACTTTACGAGCGTGGTCGGGAAAGGATGGGATTCTCCTCCACACTGCAATGCACAAAGGGTGTTATGGCCATCTTTTTCAACAAGCATGAATTTAACCCCGGATGCGGCACAGTATGACAGTCACGACTTGCTGGCAAAGAAAGGCTCATCGCACGACTGATTGAGTACGCACACCTGCTGCACTATTGGCTAACCAAAGGAAGGGTCCACAGAGCACAAGAACGAAAAGTCACAGGGGAAAATGTCCACATAACCCACTCGTTGCAGGCCTGTGAGCACTTTCCTGTGGTGATCGAGCGCTCAGCAGAAGAAAGCTCGGTTGGAGAGGGTGCCTGAGGGCCGTCACTGGGAAGCCAATCATGGCATGCCCCAGTGAAGTGTACTTGTGTGATGGCGATGTTCGGAGGGAGAAGCAAGGTCTGTGTTCGAAAAGAACTCCGGCAGGCTAGCCGTGTCCGCCATGTTGCCACTGGGACACTGGTTCCCGGCAATCGAGCTGGCCCATAGCTGGCACAGCACACAAGCTGGGGGATGAGGCGCAGTGAAAGCACCTCAATCGTTACACACTTTGTAGATATCTTGTAATATGTGTACTCAACTGCTAGCTAGGAAAAGGAGAAAAAGATAAGAGGAAAGATGGGGAGGTTAGGAGCTCCTAACTAATGATATGCTGTTATGCTAATGTACGAGCACTAGTGTACATGGGAAGGCAAAGATAACTTCTTGTTAATCCTGGCATGCATGCATTTAAGTTTATGCTGATACAACATCGGCTCTTGCATATATTCCTGCTGTTCGTTACAAATTCTGTGCTAGCTTTTCTTTTTGTAATGTTGATGTGTTTGTGTATTGTAGGTTATACTGGAATATTTTTCTGTTAGCAATTTATAGCTTCTGTAACAGTGCAGTGGTGAGTTTATGTGTATTTCTTATGTACTCTATGCAGATGAAGATGTCTTGGATACATGGTTCTCCTCTGGCTTGTTCCCCTTCTCCATCTTTGGGTGGCCAGATGAGGTCAGGAGTTTACATCAACACTGCCTTGTGGCAGTTATTTGCACCTGTTTCTGTTATGTTTGAGTTAACACCTTGGGTTGTCAATTTGAGCAAGTGGTTTATTTGTCGTCGTATTGGTGTGACTGAGAATGCAGATAAAATATTTCATTGCACAAAATTTGGTGCATAATTTGCAAAGTAAAAATTGGCCCTTCTTTGACCTGTGTTTGACTGTACCTGATGTTGTGACAAGTTCGTAGGGTTGCCTTCTTTGTCAAATTACAAAAGGGCATATTGTTGAGGGAGGTGGTACATGGCAGTGTAATGTAGGAAGACAAACAGGAAGGAATCCTCAGAAAAAATACAAGGAAAACATGGATAAAGGAACAGGAAAGGCATATTGTTGTTACTTGAGCACCGTTCCTGCTATTTTGTCTGTGTCTTCCATGCGGTTTATTCTGGTTTCCTTTCTGTTTGCTTTCATCGTCCTATGTAATTTGTAGAGGTATCTAAGAGGAACAATCAAGCGTTATAGAACCATGTAAGGGCCTAACAAGTGAATGTGTCATGAAAGATGCTAGATAAGCCCTTTGCACTCCAGTAAAAAACAGCGTATGACACATGACAAGGTCAAGCCACTTGCTTCCCAATAGGTAGAACGAGAAATTTGTGAGAGCCGTGAGTGAGTTGCTTTGGCACATGCTTACAGGCTCAGTGCAAACAATTTATGCAGCTTTGTCATCTTTTTTTTTTTCTCCCTACTGGTTTTATCATGGTAGTTGGTGCAGTTCTTGCTAATTGCTCGTTATGTGATTTCTTGTGCAGACTGTTGATTTGAAGGCCTTCTACCCGGGCACATTACTGGAGACAGGCCATGACATTCTGTTCTTTTGGGTGGCTAAGATGGTCATGCTGTGCACGAAGCTCATGGGCAAGCTCCCTTTCACAGAGGTTTGTTTTCGCGTCTGCAATTATAACTGCTACTACTACTTCGGTAGGGAATAGTAGTTGAGTGTATAAGTTTCACTTAGTGTAAAAGTATTTTGGCATCTTGCAGACTTGTACGTAATCAGTTGCATCTTTCGATATTTTTATTCAGTAATGGTCACTGTAATACAATTTTTTTTCTGTTTCCATTATTTTATTTATAAAAAAAGCTTGTGACGGGCGATGCTGCTTTTGGCATTTTTATTTAGTTTTAACAACAGGCGCACGCTTGCAGCCATGGAACGCAACAGCCTCTCAGATGTACATGTTTTGTCTAGCAAACGTGAGTGCTTTGTATTTCTATTCTAAAGGATCCCAGACACCACGATTTCATCCTTGAGTTGCTTGTGTTGTGTTATTCTCCAGTATACATAGGTACCGCCGACCAAGTTTTAGTGGCAGACGTAACCTTAAACATATTTCAACATGGTTTTAGAGTAAGTGCGTGTGCTCATCTGAGTTGGCAGCACGTCACGACCTTGTCTTCAATATGACATGTTTAGTGGCTATTGCAGCTCTCTCTGATGTTTCGCCCATTCCGCAAGTGTCGTCGATGCTACAGACAGGGAAGCTTGCAGTGCACATTTAATACCACCAAGAATGCCCTACAGTGGGGCCTTCATCCACATTCTGTGGTTCGGCTGCTTTGTAGGTGGTTCTTATTCACTGCAGCATAACGAGGAGAGTTTTTTTTTAAGGGGGGCAGTAATTGGTATCTGTAATCAGTTGAATTTTTTACTGAAGTAATTAGAATTACAATCAGTTACTTTCTATCTTTAACGTGTACAAGTCTGGCCTAGGGTGAAAAAAAGGAGATGGTTTTACCGCAAACAAAAGAAAGGGTAAAATGTCACACTTCAGAAGAGATGCTACTAACGTTGACTTCCTACTCATATTATTTTTTAACCTCATGCATGTATGTGCCGTTATCTTCAGCAAAGCAGTCCAAAAGCTAGACTTCTGTGTCTGCTGATGATAACGACGATACAGTGATATGTATACAGTCAACCCCAGATATGTTCAACCCTGATATATAATGTTTAGAGCTGTGCGAATAGCAAAATTTTGGGTGCGAAGCGAACTCGAATATTGAAGTGTGAGTGCGAATCGAATCGAATATTTTTCGAATATTTCTCGAATATTTATAGAATATTTTTCTAATAATTTCAAGCAAAATTGCAGAAAAAAAAGTTGGAGAGGATTCCTAAGCATATTCTTATGAAATAGCAACATGAAAGTGTTTCTTTTTGCTAGGTTGATGATGCACTGGCGGGGTGGTGTTTCATAGTTGTCTTATCAAGAATGAGGCAACGTAGAGGCCGAATTCTATTTATGTACATGATTTGGTGCAACCAAAGTGTTGCCGACAACACTTTACATGTGATAGGCAAAGATGTCATTTCCTCAGCCTCTCCTCCTCTTTCAACTTCTGTGGAAGCCTAACTGATGTCACAGACAAGGGTGTGCTCCCTTTAAATCCGGAGTTCCAAAACTGCCTCGTAGACGTCGATATATTTTAGCATCCAAAATTTCAGAAATTTTGGATGCTAAAAAGCTTCAGCGTTCGATTTTTCGGACTTCCTGCGCAAATTTTAGGTCCAAAACAGCATTAATTGAGCCCCCACCTCTGCCACATCTTTCATCTCCATGTTAGAACCAGCGTTTTCTTGAGTGAGTACATTTGCGACCGTAGCAGGGCTTGAAAGGCAGCTTTGCCGCAATACCGGGGTGTATGAGGTGAAGCATATTGAAAATCTAGGGACCACTTCCAATTGGACGTTGACTGTCTCTTGGCAAAATTTGACCGTAACGGAGCTTGAAAGGCAGCTTTGCTGCAATACCGGGGTGTGTTGAGGTGAAGCATATTGAAAATCTAGAGAGCACTTTCACTTGGACGTTGACTGTGTCTTGGCGAAGTTCGACCGTAACGGAGCTTGAAAGGCAGCTTTGCCGCAATACGGGGGTGTAATGAGGTGAAGCATATTAAATCTAGGGACCACTTTCAATCGGACGTTGACTGTCTTGGCAAAGTTCGACCATAACGGAGCTTGAAAGGCAGCTTTGCCGCAATACGAGAGTGTAATGAGGTGAAGCATATTGAAAATCTGAAGGGGTCACTTTCAATTGGACGTTGACTGTATTTGTTTTTGGGAAGTTCAAATAGTTCAAATAGTGAAATTCCAGTGCGAATCGAATCGAATAGCAAACACTATTCGAAAAATATTCGAAATTTCGAATATTTGCACACCCCTAATAATGTTTGCTATATGTAATGAACAGCTGTTGCGTCAGCTTGGAAGTACCATGCAAAAGTATAATGCTATACTACACACATATTGAAATCCTGTGCCATATATTGAAATCCTGAGATTTTATATATCTAACGCTGCACCACACAGAACACCCCAAGTGTGCTTCCCCTAAGGAGACTTACGTGATCGGAAATATCTATGGCAACGAAGCCGCAATGTTTTGATGGTTGCAGTCAAACAATGCATCAAATCTCAATCACACGCATGATTAAAACATAGTAGTTGCGATGCTTCCCTGGCCTCCATAGAGCCTAATGAATTCACTGATCACAGTGGTAATGTCTAGGACCTCGTGTTACATTTGCAGTTTTGTTTTTTCTTGTGAACAGGCTTAAAAGTTGCCTCTCGTGCTTTAATAGTAATTGCATTATAATTGAGTAAATACGATAACCTATATATCTGCAGGTGCTACTCCACTCTATTGTGCGTGATGCCCATGGTCGCAAGATGAGCAAGTCACTAGGAAATGTGATTGACCCCATCGATGTCATCCAGGGTATCTCTCTGGAGGTAGGCAACCCTGTCTGCCCATTCTGCAGACAGGTCTCCTGTGTTGGGTGCTTTAGTAATGGCCAGTGGTTGTGTTTTGGGTTATGTTTATCTCACTCTCATTATCTCTCTCCTCTCTTATTCCTCAACGAAATCCTGGGTAAGTGATGTAGTTGCCAAGTGAGGGTTTGCTGTTCTCTTGTATCGTGCATACCCACTCGTTATATAGTCATTGGTATACTTAATATCTTGATGAAATCGGTGCCGTTATAAGTGGGTTTGACTGAATTCTTTTTCATTGAAGCAGCAGGTTTATCCTGTGATGCCTCAAATTACCAGCACAACTAGCCATGTCCCGATATTCAGAGACTTTAGGGACTTAAAGCAACTTGATGCCATACGGACAACTCCGATGCAGAAAAGTGCCAACCTGTCATCTGTTTTTGACATGGTTAAACTTTGTCCTAGTCTTGACATGCCTTTTAATTTAATTGAGAGTGTAGCACCTGCAATAGCCATTTTTCCTGTGGTGCCTCAAGTTTAGTACGTTTTTTTTTCTTGTTCCATGTATTTTTTTTCTGTCATAAAAGAGATTCGAAATGGCAGGCTTGAGGGAGCAGAGCTATGTCAGGAACTACATGAGGAACTGCATGATATTCAGCAAGCTTGACCTAAGTGGTAGAATGGGAAAAAGAATACAAGTTTGTCGTGTATGGTGGGTAACAGGCAAAAATGCCACTTAACTCTGAAAAAAGAAACAGCTCTTTCAGGTTGGGTCATTCAATTCTGTCATGGTGCAGCACGAAACAAATACATATAAAAGGCGTAGCTGCCTTTTATTGTAGTTTATGAACTTGGGCTTGCTTTAGCAAATGTTGCATCAAGTTTTTTTAAACTGTTTGGGCTCACTTTAACAAATATTGCATCAAGTTTTTTAAACTGTTTGTGAATGTGTTTTAAAGAAGTTGAGATTGGGCAGTGCACATGTACCAAAGATTTGAAAAGATTGCACGAGAAGAAGAAATTGGGATGGTACTTGTGACGGCTTTCATATGGCAGAGGGGTATCTGCTTTGATAAAGTTTATTCAGATAAGTACTACTGCAGCGGAGAAATATTAGCACAAGTGACCTTAAGTGGGAAGATTGCGAAGCTCTGCTGTCTGTTCTCTAGCATGCATATAATGAGCAGTGGGCACAATATGCGTCTTAGGAGCTCTACAACACAAAGTAAGCGTATCATTTTCACTGCTTCTGTTACTGTGGTCTCCTTCGACTACATTGACACACAACGGTGATTTTCAGCATTGGAAGTGATGTTTGAAGACTAATAACTTCAATTGCTGTGCACCAATTTTTATCATTCTTTTTGCATTCATCTCAGTATTCAATACTGCACACGTTGCAGGGCCTCTTTGAAGCAGTGGTGGCCAGCAGAAAGTAGCCTGTCCTGAATTAGGCATTTCAAATGCTGGTCACGATTTTGCTGCTATGGTCACTGGTAACTTGTGCCAATATTTTTCCGCTGCAGCTGTAGCTGAAGCAGCAGAAATCAGCCGCATCATAGTGATTAACCTCAAAACAGTGCTGTCAGTTTCTGCTGTTTGAAGTTTCCTGCTGCTTTTGTGCTGCGCTTAAAAGTAAATCCATGTTAATAAGTGTGTATCTGATGAAAGGTGTGTTATTTGGAGAAAATGTGTGCTATCGGCCCCCTGTTTGTCATGTTGGGATTTTTACAAATTTTATAGTTCACAGATGGGCATGTATGAATAGGCCAAAAACAGAAGCACTGAATTCACTCTGGTACTTCTCTGTTCCATTGCAGCTGTATTGATGTTTAATACTTTTTTACTGACATTATAGTAGCCTATTTTTTACTCTTCTTTTGAAAATGTACAACTGGTTTTTGAATCAAATAAAGTTTTGTTTCTTTTTGTGACATATGTATGTTCCCCTTTTTGTCAGTTTACTATGGTCTTTTGCAACCTTGTGTATGTGCACTTTGTAGGACCTGAATCAGAAGCTTCACAACTCAAACCTGGATCCAGCTGAGATTGAGCGGGCCAAGCAAGGCCAGAAGGCTGACTACCCACGAGGCATCCCAGAGTGCGGCACTGATGCCATGCGCTTTGCCCTCTGTGCCTACATGTCCCAGGGTAGGTGGAAAGCATTATTAGTAGAGCTGTGCAAATAGCAAGATGTTGGGTGCGAAGCGAATTTGAATATTAAAGTTTGAGTGCGAATCGAATTGAATATTTGTAGAATATTTTTCTAATACTTCGAAGTGAAATTACAGAAGAAAATTTGCAGAGGATCCCTAAGTATCTTCTTATGAGATAGCAACATGAAAGTGTTTCTTTTGGCTAGGTTGGTGAAGCGCAGTTGGTGCAACCAATGTGATGTCAACATCACTTTACATGTGAAAGGAAAAGATGCTATTTCCTCAACCTCTCCTCCTCCTTCAACTTCTGGGGAGGCTCAACTGAGGTGGTAGACAAGGGCGCACTCCCTTCGATTCCGGAGTTCTTAAGGAAATTTGCCCCATAGATGTCAATGTATAAGAATATCTGAAATTTTGAACGCTGAAACTTTTCAATATCGATTTTTCGGACTTTCTGCCCAAATTTCAGGTCCGAAACAGCATTAATTCAAGCCCCCACCTCTGCCGCATCTGTCATCTCATAGGTTCGAACCGGTTCCTTCGTGACTCGATGCGTTTGCGGTAGCAGAATCCGCAAGGCAGCTTTGCCGCAATGCCAGACTGTGACAGGGTGAAGTATATCGAAAGTACAAGGGGTCCACTGTCACGACGTATTGCAGCGATGTTTTTGCGGATAAGAACCGGAAATGCACAGAGGCATGATGGCAGCAGGTGGCAGACGCGCCAGTACGGCTTAATCGCTGAAAACCCTTATGATAAGCATCTTCAGCTAACTGCTCAGTAGTGCATGTGGCCTAGCGCAGTGGTATGCGTATAACCCAAATGCGCTGTGCCACCGTTCATGCTGCTTCTTTGTGTGAGACCACTAAGTGCGTCACACAGACACGTTGCCTTCATGAACAAAAGCAGCTTGCCATCGCCGTGCCCGTGTGCGGTCAGGAATGGAGTGGGCATCACGAATACTTTCATGACAAATGCGTGTTTATGGTACAGCAAGCGTCCCGGTAGTGACGGTGTCATCTTAGTTGGTGATGTGCTGCACGCAACTAGGAACGATCGGCTTCATGCGGCAGCAAGTGCTGTGTATCGGCAGAGATTCGGCGATGCGTGTGCACATCGCTTACAGGGGCACACGCATCGGGGAAAGCCGGATGAGTCATCCACTCTTCTGCCACAATAGTCTGTAGTGTTCATATCATCGTTTCCAAATGCTCCATGTGATAGAGCTGTGTAATCTATTCCACGCTTTGCTGGTATCAGCGGTGCTCATCACGAGGCGCAAATTTGCAATTGGTGGTTGGCACGTAGTTAAGCGAGGTTCACGGCAGGTACCAAATGTGTTCACGAGAGAGCCTGGGCGTGCACCAAAATGCCTGATAAGTGTACTGGGAGGCATTAAAGCTATTTCGGACGTGGCTGTGGCGATTTGACTGCTTGAACGGAATAAAAAAGCATGAATTCGTTTTTTCAGACGATTTCGCGGTCCTTAGGGAGTCCGAAAAATTGAACGTTGACTGTATTTATTTTCCGGAATTCGAATACTTCAAATAGTCAAATTCCGGTGCAAATTGAATAACAAAGAGTATTTGAAAAAATATTACGCAAGTTCGAATATTCGCACACCCCTAATTATTAGGCTTGCTTTTCATTTTAGGACAGTTCACAGTGGTAAGTAAACGCAAGATTGTATGCATCTTGCAGCTTGCTTATGCATGCGTGGGATACATGCTTGGCTCTACCACTAATTAACAATAAGTAGCAATAAAACTGTAATAATTTTTTTTCTATCTCAAGCAAAATGAGCTCCAGAGCTGCAATTTTTGTCATCTCATGACTGATTAGTGTTTGCAGCGATGAGGGCCTTGTGACTTCCTTCGAGATGTGGCCACAGCACAACACTCACACCTTTTTTCTGGGTGTGGTTTTCACTACCTGTGCTCACCCCGATTTTTCTCTTCTTTTCTTTTTCTTTTTTCCCCAGTGAGCTGGTCGGCAACAACTGTGCAGCAAACAAAATGTGCCAAAAGGTCTCTCAAGCAGGTGTAAAACAACAAGAAGCTAGAAAAAAGAAAGTGATATGAATTATCAGACATGTAAAAATTATTAGAATAAAGCACTGCCGAGGAAGTGGTGTTCTGCAGTGGCTAATCGGTTGCATGAACGGGAGTGTCAACCTTCCTGCGCTTTCATTATTACCGGATGATATGGCCCTAAATTTGTAGATCAGGAACGATTCGCGAATCTCTCTCTTGTGATGAGATCTAAATCCGAATTCTCAAGTCATTGTGATTGGTTTGTCGAGTGAATGTCTTGATATGCTGACATGCTTAGATTGGGGCAGGTTAGGAAAAGTAGTAACATGCACTTTGTGATTACTGAAACATAATCTAAATTGTGTTACAGTTTGACCCATATACTGAAAATTTTTCGTCTCAAAACTATAATATTATTTAGTAAAGATTAAAATAACTGAAATTTTTTTGCGGGTTGAAGCTTTTTGGGATAAGTGCCAAATGTTGACAAACCTTTAAAAAGTTAGTTTTTTACTTGACAACAAGTAAACAGTTTATTCTGTTGAGTCAGTTTATTTTCAAAGTTTTGTTATTAAGATATTTTGATGCAAAAATGCAAGTTTAATGCTTCGTACAACTGTGACGGCACATAAAATTTGTTTACAGGCCCTTGCTCATTCTTGTGCCTCTGTTTTTACATAAAATTTCTTGGTCCAGCTGTGCAATCACTGGTGAGGTTGTCTGATAAACAGTTGCCTGCTTTATTTCAACTGAGAAGCACATTGTTCTTGTCTGCGTGCATTATAAATTCTTACTACCTTAGTCATCAGCTTACTATATTTGGCTTTGTCGAAAGCTCTTCCTTTATCTTCTCAGTTTTGCCCCCTCCTCTTTGTAAGACAGGCAACATGGTGTTCTAGTTGGGATCTTTCACTTCATGTTTTCATTCCAGAAACTGTTGGCCCGTAGGCTTGCGTGGGTCATTTCAAGTGCACCATCATATTTTGCTATTTACATGTGTGCAGCTGTGCCCTGCGTCATATGACCTATAGTATCATAGCCTGTACGTGACATTTGAACTTTTGGAATTACAGTTGCAGACTGTTTGTAGTGTTGAAACCATGTTTCCTCCATCTGAACAAACCCAGGTCGTGACATCAATCTGGACATCAACCGTGTGGAAGGCTACCGGCACTTCTGTAACAAGATCTGGAATGCCACACGATTTGCACTCATGTCCCTTGGTGATGCCTTCAGGCCAGAGGCCACTGCCCCGGTCAGTGTGTCTATTTTATGAATTAGAGCACTGTTGCATACAGAAACTCTGCAAAAGTCATCATACTAGTCTGTTCAGTGTGTAAATATGTTGTCAGTGCAATGAGTAATCCTGCGCATTAATACATTAAGTTAGCTTGACATTTTCTGTGGACACATTAAGACAGCTACTCAGTGTGTTTGATGAACAGTGAAAAATATTCCATTTTTACAGCGGAGCTGTTTTGCCGGCCGTTTGTCCGGTTCGCAATGTAAACAAATAATTATCATCATCATGCTGGCGCGACCATGTTAAGCATAGCTGTGCCAAGTTAAGTCAAGTTAATCATAGCCAGGCCTAATTAAGCCAGTTGAGCATGGTAATACCTAATTAGCTAAGCATAATTAACCTAATCAAGTCAAATTCTAATTATGTCTAATTAAGCCAAGTCGAGATTCTGGTGTGCCCAGTCATGCCGAGCTCGGCAAGATGATCCAAGCTAAGACAAATTAAGACGGAGTCTAGTTAGTGTTTATTAGGCTAAATAGCTATTTAAGCCTAGGTTGACTTTGGAAGCAAGCTAATAATAATATCTGGGGCTTAACGTCCCAAAACCACGATATGATTATGAGAGACGCCGTAGTGGAGGGCTCCGGAAATTTCGACCACCTGGGGTTCTGCACCTAAAGCTAAGTACACGGGCCTCAAAACATTATGGCCTCCATCGAAAATACAGCCGCCACGGCCGGGATTCGATCCCGCGACCTTCGGATTTTGGAAGCAAGCTAATCGAGACCAAGCCTCGACTATGCTAGTAGTCTAATTAAGCTACTTGGTGCTGTGATTGCCAAGCAATTCCCAATCGAACCCGATCTATACTTAGCCAATGCTTGTGATTCACATCGTGATCACGTGACCACTTTGTGCATCGGCGTGTGAATGCATGTGTGCCTAGTCAAGCCAGGACCAGCCAAATGCCGACCAGCTCTGCTCTGCCACAGCCTTGCGCGACTCATTGCAAGCTGCACAAACTTTTAAGTACAAGCTGATTACCAATTTGTGAATAGTATAGAGTGTAGATGATCTGGAAACCTACCTTATGGAACAGATTGAGCTTCTGCACACTTTTATTGATTGTGCACTGCATTTCTGCACTGCATTTGCTGCCTGTACCTTTTCCCTCCCACTGTCAAGCTATACACAATATATGGCTAGTAAGGCCTTTGGCACGGTGTTGTTGGTGTTCTCACCCTCACAGGCATTGTCAATAAGAATTGAATTGTTTGTTTCCTTCTGAGGGGGGGGGGTGATCTTTGGATGATGCGTTAGCTTAGCAATTATCTGACCTGGTATATCACTCAAAGCTTTTCCTGCTTTCACTCATGACTTCTAGACCCCCAAGGAAGGTGCGCTTATGGACAGATGGATCCTGTCCCGGTTGTCTGCCGCCACAGAGTTGTGCAACCGAGGATTTGAGTCCTATGACTTCCCACAGATCACCACTGCCATCTACAACTTCTGGCTTTACGAGCTATGCGACGTCTACCTGGTGAGAGCCCTAACTACCCAAGCATTTTGCTTAAATTATTTGCACCCCCCCCCCTTTTTGTTACCCTCTTAGTCGTACATTATAGCAGAACTGCATTACTGCTAGACATGGGAGTTTGTGGGGAACAGATTGCTCTTACTGCATGTCAAGGCTAGCTGCAATCAAATTTCGCCTTAGCCTAAAGGGGCCCTGCAAAACTTTTTCAAGTAATCATGGAATTGCTTCATTAAAGGAGTTAATTGCCTCATGGATCGACTGCCACAAAAATTTTTAGAATCCATCAAGTACGAGCGGAGTTACAGGGATTTGTCGCATGCTTTAAGAACTACATATAGGGCCCCAAGGGTGCTGCTGCGCGTAGGTGCTGCTGTGCTAACCTATAGCTTTACATGTGCAGGAATCTCTGAAGCCAGTGTTTCAAGGAAATGATGCAGAGGCCAAGCGTCTTTCATCCGAAGTTTTGGTGACCTGCCTACATGCAGGCCTGCGGTTGTTGCACCCATTCATGCCTTTCTTGACAGAAGAGCTGTACCAGCGGCTTCCCCACAGGCCTCGTGCTGACCTTGCACCCAGCATCTGTGTCGACGCCTACCCCGAAGTGGACGAGGCAAGTGCATAATGCGTTATATAGTTTGGAATGATCAAGCATATAAGTCTGCTTAGTTGCATAGGACCACCTTGCTATCTGCTGTTTCGTGGACGTTAGCAACGTTGACAGTTGGGAAAGTTTATGAAACTTATACAAAGACATGAGTAAGAGAAAGTTCATAGCTCCTGTGTCAAGAAACTTCTTGCACTATGGTAGTTCCTCTTCTTCCATTGTGTGCTTCAATGACTAAAAGCTTTTCATGTGTCAGCCTGAACTGGTAGAGTAAAATACATAGTAACTTCTATGCTGCCTTTAGCCTGACTGCATGCTAGGTTCCTTCAGCTAAGCCATCACCATAGCGTTGCAATACTGATTCAGCTCTTCCTGGCAGCTTTTTAAAAGTCTGGTCCATGGAAGAAGCTGTGTTCTCTGAAAACCCAATCATACAGCCAGAAATCAAAAGCTGCAGTTGTTCGTCGGTCCTGTGCGTTGTGCCATCTCATTCCCATGCTACTCAAAGAATAAATTTGTAGAAATTTATAGTTTTAGTGGCTTTCATTTTTCAGAAACTTCCGTGAGCCAAGGGTGCGTTTGATGCATGGTTGGCTGACCAGATACCATGGTACATTTTCGAAAACTCCAGCTGCAAACTAGATTTTCCTATTTTCAATCTATAGTGTTACATACCTGGACCATGTGCTGAGGCAGCACCACATGCTTGTCATAGCCATGATAAATTTTTATTTGGGCTCTTTTTTTTTCTTTTTTACAATTTAGTCTCAGTGATGCAGTCACAGTTGACTTGAATTTCAAGGTATTAAGAATTTTGAGGAATTCCTGACTGGACAGTGTGCAACACAAAATATTATTTTTAGCGATGAACCAAATGCTGTTTAAGATATTGATGCGTGATGCGAATGTTATGTCAGCAATATGCATCTGTCGTGATCCTGCCGGAAACCTGTGTAATTGAAGAAAAGTGCTCGCTGGAGCGTGTAAGTGCTCACCCTGGAAATGTGGGTGATGGAACGAGCACCAGCTTATACACATTTCATTAGGACCTACTCCACAGCATTAAGCCAACAGTGGTTCAGAAAGTAATCTTAATAAAAGGAATCATCATCAATCAGGGGTGTGCAAATCAAATCGCAGCGCTCCTAAAGGATGCGTGCAAACCCAATTCTGCTTGTGAACTTCGACCCATCGAAAGGTTAACGGCCGTCGCCACACCCTGACACTGTTTTAGATGAGATGGCTCGATCACTAGGCGCAGACTAGAAAGTGTGCAGCATAAAAGTGCGAAACGCAGCATCTGCTTATAGCGTACTTAATTGAATGTAACCCGCACCCAGTTTTCAAGAGTTCTAAATATAAATGCATCTGCGTGTAATGTTACAAGATCTTTCAAAACTATGGCATGCCGCTATATTGACTATCAGAGGAAGAAAAAAAGGCAAACACTATGCACCATCATAAAAAGCGAAATTTATTCTGCTGGCAGTTCCTCTCCATCAGTGGTCCACTTTTGCCGGCTTTAAGGTTGCTTCTGGATACGCCTTGGTCGCGTGCCATTTCAAGGGCCATTACCTTGACAAGGTCTGTCTTCACAAAGCTGCTTGAGAACGCCAGTTGGCTTGTCATCAAGGTCCAGATATTTGCCATTTTTGGCTCATCGAAACTTTTCCTAGTCAACGTGCAGCTGGACATTTCCTTCCTTCGTTTGCAACAATCACTGAAACAGGCTTCAGGCACGCGAAATATACGCAACGTAGCTGTCGTCAGCGTGTGAAATAACTTTCCTTTGATATGAGCTTTCACAATGAAAGGGGCATGTCACCATTTCCACTTCACTGGGAACGAATTTCACGCAGAAAGACCGTAGTAGAGTACGAAATGAAAGCGTCTCGTCGCACTTTTATGATGGCAATGTCATTTGGTCTGCCACTGGTAGTTGGCGGTTGCTAATGCTGCGAATGCAGTTTCTGTTTCGTACTCGATTGACTCCTTTTGCGAAATGTGCTTTCCGAATAATGTATTGGCGCCGAGAAATCAAGCCGTGAAACAAAATTCAGCAGTGTCACCCAAAAAACAGCAAAATATCAAGTTATCCACGTTCGTGGCAATACTGCACGATACGTCACCCACGTCGTTACGCAACAGCTAGCAGCACAGTTTCGTGTTCACGCAGTGGACAGCACGCTGCTGCCAGGTCTATGGGTTAGCGTGCAAAATTAATTCTCTTTTTCGCTGTGTTTTTCACTGCATTTTAATGCGAAAGCGTTACTTGGCCACGTTTGCGAAAACACACTCTCGTCTGGCTTCCGCAAAAGCTGTGTGTGGAAAACACGTGACCTCTCCCATCGGAACTGACACCAGCACCAACAACTGCCGCAGAAACCACTCGCAGCCGCGGATTAGGAGAGTGATATCCACGCAGCAGATGAGGAACTCCTGATTCGAAGGGAGCGCACTCTTGTCCGCTAGATCAGTTGGGCCTCCACAGAAGGAGGAGGAAAGGTTGAGGAAATAGCATCTTTTTTTTTTTTCACGTGTAAAGAATTGTCAACACCACTTTGGTTGTACCAAATCACGTAAATAAACACAATTTGGCCTCTGCATTGCCTCATTCTTTATGAGGCAACTAGGGAACACCATATAACAGCACCCCTCCGGCACTTCACCAACATAGCCAGAAGAAACGCTTTCATGTTCCTATCTCGTAAGAATATGCTTAGGGATCCTCTGCAACTTTTTTCTGTAATTTCGCTTCGAAATATTGGAAAAATATTCAAGAAATATTAGAAAAATATTCGATTCGATTTGCACTCAAACTTTAATATTTGAATTCGCTTTGCACCCATAATTTTGCTATTTGCACAGCTCTATCATAATATATTGCCCAAACTGGGGCTGTGGCTATTATTAGTTATTGTTCATACAAATTTTGGATGGCACAAAAATTTAACATGTCAAAAGAAATCTGCATTGTACTGTACTGTACATTGTACTGTATCTTTGCTTGAACGAAGAGTGAGTAACGTAACCGAAAGACAAAAATGTAGCATTTTGTGAGTGGGAAATACTATCTACTTTATTTTAGGTAGATTCACAAAGTCACTAAAGTGTCAGGTAGGGTGTATAGACATGGGGAAAGAAAGAAGAGAAAGTTAACTGCATGGGAGTCTCATTACTGTTTGTTGAAAGGAGAAGCAGCTGAACACATTGAATGCCTTGAAGAGTAGCTAAAGAATTAGGCACAGGCATGCAGCCAACCAGCAGCGGCATGTTTAGAAAGGTAGTTGACATGTCCTAAACTATTGACGTTTAGTGGCGTTGCGTGGAACAATCATATTTTATAGACTGAAATATCTTCTCTTCCTCTTTTTGATGTTTTCAGGAGCTCTGTATTTTTAAAGGACTCTTTTAGTCATACCTACTTTCTTTTCTTTCTTTGGCAGTTTCCAGCAAGGAATGAGTCCTTGGAGAAGGAAGTGAACTTCATGCAGGACCTTGTGCACAAAGTGCGGTCCCTACGTGCTGACTACAACCTCACCAAGGCCAAGGTTCACTGTGAGTGCCTGATTTTTTTTCTTTTTTTTATTCTTTGTTCTCGTGCAGCAGTGCCTTTATCTCCTGTTAAAGGAGCTTGTGTAGTTAAACCTTGTGTAGAGGACCTTGCTTAGATCCTATTGTGTAGTTGGCTGAGATTCATGACCATCTGGCCATGTGGGCAAGATTTTATGGCTATTACTGGTTATTATTAATATTACTATTATTATTATAAGTATGTGCATGTGTGTCAATGGCTTTGGAAGTTTTCACATAAATCAGGATAATTAATTGGCACCGCACAAACATATCTGTGTTGCTGATTAACTTATAAATACACCTTGTGCTTGTTGTTGCAAGCATCGTTGCAGTTACCATTCCGTTTTCAGTGTGCTTGAATACAAAGCAGCCTTATGACACCACTAGGTGCATCACTGGAGTGATATGGTTGGTAGTTCGTACTACAAACTTTTTTAAACAGAGCACAGGTGTATTTTATAACTACAACATGATTTCAGTCATAGATGTGGCAATTCGAATAGTTAAGATGGCCAAAATCGAATTATTCAACCATACCAACTAAGTAAGGGCTGAGTAGGTATGGAAAACATGTAGTGTGTGGCTTACATGCTGAGAGAGAGAGAAAAAAAAATTCACAGCATATCCATGGGTGAATGATGAAGAGCTTGGGCGAAGCTCCGGAAGCAATCATGGTTACACCGTGAAATCTTCAGCAGTTTCACCCAGCAGTAATCAAAGCGATAGCCCAGTACATCATCAAAGACGTGACAAACACTGTATATATTTATACAAGAAATTTTATTAATCGTAAGTGGTAGCTAGACGTGGCTTCCGTTCCCCCTTCATTATAACGGCTTTATGGTCGGTGAAGTGATGGATCGGTGATGGGTCGTAGTGTGATGTTTGCAAAGACGAAGGAGTGGGCAGTTTGCAAAGGTGGCTTCCGTTCCCCCTTCATTATAACGGCTTTATGGTCGGTGAAGTAATGGATCGGTGATAGATCGTAGTGGCATGTTTGCAAAGACGAAGTAGTGGGCAGTTTGCAAAGGATCGGTGATGGGTCATAGTGGGATGTTTGCAAAGACGAAGGAGTGGGCAGTTTGCAAAGGTGGTTACGCCGGACAACGGAGATGTGACAAGGTTAGACTAAGAGGAGCTTCGCCCCTAAAAGGAAGAGAGTGGTTACGACAAAAAGAAAAAGGGCATTAAAGACAGGACAGGATTGAGAGTGCAGGACTAGGCACTGTCCTCTCTTATCCTGGTTAGGGTTTTTATTTTTCTTTTTATGTCCTAGAGCTGTGCCAAGAACCTCAAGTGGAGACCCTTTTATCACAGCATACTTGTGTCCACGGTTTCTGCCTCAAACCCACTTGATGTGCAAGCTTTGCCTTCTTTCTTGTGCCATCCTCACCACCTGGGGAAATTTGTTTGCAGCGCATTCTTTGCATTGTCTGCCGAACTTGGTATGCACACAGCTGAAGCCGTCGCCCTTTGTTCTTGCTTAGTGTATGTGCAGTGCAGTAGTCCCAGCAACCGGCAGACAGTGCACTCGCTAGCAGTGGTGATTGCTGCGCTCACCTCTTCATCGGAAGTGGAGCTCCTCGCTGAAGGCGCTGCCGTTCCTGTTGGGTGTGCCGTGACTACAATCTCGGACACGTGTCAGGCATACCTCATGCTCAAGGTGAGGCTTGCCATGCGCGAATCTTGCACCTATAAAGTTGTGTTCTAGGAAGGAATAATTCTCCAATGCTTGTTCAGCTGTTCTTGTGGTCTTTCTCATTGAAAAAAAAAAAGTTGAAAAAAGAATAAGCTGCTATTGTAATGTACTAGTTTCGAGCCAGGCCTGCATGTCAAATGATGGAAGGTGTCACATCGTCATCATTCATCACTATGTTAACTTGGAACGTGCATGCAGGGTGTTGTGGATCCTGCAAAAGAGATGGAGCGCCTGTCACAGAAGCAGGAGAAGCTCGAGACCCAACTATCCAAGTTAAAGACAGCAATGTCTGCTGCAGACTACAATACAAAGGTGCCAGCTGAGGTTCAGGCCACAAACTTAGACAAGGTGAGCCTTAGTGGAGGTAGCTTGTTTATTATTGCTTACTCTCTCATTACCCGCTTGTTCATAAAGATTATGAGATATGTGGTATTGATATTAACTTGACCCTAATGGGACCAACAAAATTGTTATAATTATCTGCAGCCAGAATTAAGCTAAAGGCAGACATTTCAAAATGACCTTGATTCAAAAATGACCTTGAATATTACAGGCCCCTACTGTTTTTGGGTGCAAAGTAGAAAACTATTGTAAAAGTGACATTTGAACCTTAAACAAAGTGCAAATCATATGTGTAACCAATTTCTCAGCAAGAAAAATGTTACATACCTCCGATTCTGCCAATAAGAAAAGGACAAAACCAGCCAACTTTACCATCACATAATGAAAATTTGTTTGTTTCGTGTCGATCATCAACATTTTCAGACAGTACTTTATCGCTGTCTAGGGACACTTATAGCAAATATTAAGTCAACCTGCATTGGTGAAATTCCATCCCAGAAACCTCGCAGCATCGATTCTGTGCTAAAAAAATGCTTAATTTAAGTGAAAATTGTGTTTCAAGGTTCTGCGTTGTGCAATCAAAATCGCCTGCCTTTAGAGCGAGGAGAATGACATCGCATGTGCTATCACTGCCTTTAACTTCCTGATAGTCATCGCTACGGTTTTTTGCTTAACACGGGCTTAGATGGCAAAAGGGAGAACTGAAAGGGAGCCAGTGACATCATATGGATGCAACATTTTCTGTTACTTGCAGTTAAGAGTGGGTTTTGATTGAGCGAAGCTCTACACATTAACAAAACTAGTGAGATGAGAGTGAACGAACAGCAAAACAGCCACCCACATCACACTCGTTGTTGTCAAGAAATAGATTGTGTCAGAATTTTAAAAATGTTTTTAGATGCGAAGCAGCTCTTTGACTCACGTGTGTAACGCCGTACGTTACGTGCGTCCGTACGGATGCGCCGCAACGCATTCCCCTCGCCGTAGGTGTTGGAGCGTTGCCATGTGGGTCACGCCACAGCTTTGCATTGACGTCATGCTCCCCTCGCACGCTTCCCTCGCAGGTGCGCGCTGACGTCACTCTCTTCCTCACCCGCAGCATGCTCGCCGTAGCGCCCGCAGCTGCCGGCTGCTCCGCCCGCTCGCAACACCTCTGAACGTGTCACTTCTCTCTCGCTTCACCCGTGGTAGTCAAGGCGAAACACGCGCCTGCTCCGGTCCAGCGCCCGTGTCTCGACTCTGAAGAAACAACGACTACGAAGTCTTGCCAAACGCTTTAATGAAACTTACACGAAGCCCAACCCGCCTCCCGTGTCTTTGCGTTTCAAACAACGTTTACTCGAGTGAACGCTACACCGAGTTTCGCTTCAAACCGTTCTTCCAGCACCCGCGTCGACGCCTGTCTCAACCGGGTCAATGCCGTGCGCACCGCTGCTGCTTCGCATCCCATCAGGGTTCCCTTCGGGGAGATGGTCCAAGTTTTTTTAAGCACAGTTTCTTAAGGTCCCCTTAAAAACCACGGCGATGTGATGCGTCGTCTTCTGTGTGGTCTGTACTGTGCTTGGCATTCTACATTTTCCAAGGGACTCTGCAACATTCACAGTTCTACAGTACGTTAATTTTGGGACAGCTTTTGCTGTTCTGTACTTTTTGCATTACTATAACTGCATTTTTCAAGGGCCAAAAATTGTACATAGTGAACCATTCGACATTTTCCACTTATTTGCCAGAAGACTCTGGAACTTGTGATGCATTATCACAGAGAAATAATGTGCATGTAATGTGTCACGGTTTTAGACATGATCATTGCTACTTCTACGTCATATGTGATTGTAGTTTCATGTTTCATGTTCTTCAGGTTCGCCAAAGTGAAGGGGAGTTGGCGAGGATTGCTGAGACGATACGTACATTGAAGCTCATGGACTAAACATTCTCATCAGCTGCCTACTAAGTTAAGATGGATGACTTTTTTATGAAAAGTGGTTCTGGTTACATTTTGTATTTCCGCCCGGGAAGACTTGCTTTTACAGTGCTTATTTAAATAAAGCTTAATGCTCCTGTTTTGCAAGTTTGTGCTGTCAGCCGTTTTGATTTTTCTATTCTCTCTCTTTTCTGATAAGCGGTAGGTGATATTTTGCTTTGTCTGGGACTTTCCATGCCTTTATATAGCACTGTGTGATCTATGGTATCTTGTAGGAACATGAATTTCTTCAGCCACCAATTCTACAGTTTTTTTTTTTACAATACAGATTTATTTTGTTATAAAAATGCTATGACAGACGGGAACCTGTTGTCCTCAGACACAAGCTTTACGTCGAGGCGGAAATGCTTTGCTGCAGTTAAAGTTACACTGAGTTTAGTAATTAACAAAAGCTCATTAATTAACTTTTTAATTAATAACTTGAGGGCAGTTGCTTTTATGGAAAAGTTGTAGGATGTGACATTTATGGCATACCCATTTTTTAGAAATCCCCAAAAACATAAGTAATTAACTAATAAACATAATCAACATAAGTAATAAACATAATCATCCTAACTCAAAGACCCCGCAAAAGTGAGCACGCCAGGCACGCAGGAAATGCTGTCACTGTGTTACGTCAGACGAGAACTTCGTGTAACAAATTTTGAAAAAAGGCACGTCGCTGTAGGATCTGGTCAGGCAGAACAGCAAGTGTCATCTCAAATATGCAACTGGGCCGCTTATTCATTGCATGTGATGTTTTGTGCTTATCTGATTCTTTCGCGCTGTACCCAAGTGGAGGGGGGGGGGGGGGGGGCGTCCTCAGTCTGAAGATCAGGCAGTCGGGCAGGCAAGTGTGATCGAGCGTGTCGTTTTGCGCTCTGTGACCCATGACAGAAACAAATTTTTGGGAGAGGCACCGTGCCAGTGTGCCACCCCCTGGCTACATCACTGGTCCCACCCCTGCATTGCTCTTACCGCTAGTTTTAAACTTGTTGCATGAAAATTTGGTGACGCGATTGAATAATTTGCTTGGCCCTCTGGGAATTAAAGCTCCGTAGTGTTATCATTGGGTCAACAGGTATCTCACTAAGCAATAAAAAGATGGGACAAATTTTTTCTGTCAGTGCTCCTTACATTAACAATGAAGTAATTTTTTGTTGCTTAGGTCACATTTTTTTTATGAGCTAGAATATTAACACTTTCATGGGCTATAGACAGTGTAGTGTGAAAACATATTTTGATATGGAATATGTTGGGAATTTGGTTCGGCAAAAGAAAGAAATAGGTCTTCACAGCTCCAAGGCAGAGAGTAGTAGTGGTGGTTTGAGGGGAGGAAAGACGCTTATTTCTGCAGCCAATGAGGGAGCACGGCGCAGTGTCGTTGGGAGGAGGCAGAGTGAAAGAAAAGCGGAAAGGAGTGGCCACCTTCTCGAGAAATCAGCACCCACAACACCAAGCGCCAGGCTTGGGCACCTCTCTTCCTGTTAGAAAAACTAAGAAAAACTGGTGGCACTGGCAATCGTACCTCCGGCATTGGAGGCGCATGCTGTAACCACGTGACCATGGCTGCGGCTGACTACCACTGATGAGAGAGTAGATCGCCAAGAGCGGGGGAAAATCGCTTACTTGAGTGAGGGCACTGTCTCGCCTCAAGAGCAGAGCGAGGAGAGTTGAGATGCGAACAAGAGAGTTGAGATGCGAACAAAAGAGCGGGGAAGTCGCCTAAGCATGACAGATTGGTGCTGGGACTGCCGGCGTACATCCCCCGCCGTCAGGCGCAGGGTGGCTGTTTCTGGGAAAGCTGACGGGCGGTCGCTACAAATATTTTTTTCTCGTACGCTTCTTATATGCCATATGTCAACAGATAGAGCAAAACGTGACATCACCAGTGACGTGCAGTACATGCGATATCGGCTTAGTCCCCGAGAAGTTGGGGTGGCACCACCTGGCGGTAGGCCTGGATGACATCACGGCACGGACCCTTCGACGCCCGCCGTGACGCGCCGGCAAATCATGCGCTTGCTTCGTATGCTGTTCCACTGTTTGCGCATGCTTTTTGCCTATCTCAGGCTTCAGATGAATGACGAAAACAGCATCGATAATGTTTCTAGTAAAACGACAAAATGCTATACATTTTTTCTTCGCAGTCGCCAGCGGTGCCTGTGCTCTGTCGTGCACACTTTGAAAGGGGTGATCAGGTTTGTTGTTGTGTCGCGCTGCTAACCTCGGGAATGGGCCTTATCCCGACCACAGCAGCCACATTCTGACGGGTGTGTAAAGCAACATCCATCTGCTGAGATACAGGAGCACGTTAAAGAATTCGAGGCGGTCAAAATTAATCTGCAACGTGCGTCACAATCATGTCGTGGTCTTGGCACGCAAGACACCTTATTCACATTGTTAGGTTGCGTTGTTCACGGGCGATTCCTTTAAAAAATGTGATGGCTTCGCCTCCGCAAATGTTATTTGCATCGGACGTATCAGCGATCTGCGGACAGCGTTTCTGCCGGTGTGCCAAGCCCCGCGCACGATTAAAAAAACGCTTGCAGTATTGAGTTTCGCAAAATATCTCGAACGCTCTCGCCACAGAATACCGTCGCAGTTGTGTTTGTTTTTCTTGTGTACTCACTCAGTCATTATGTTTAGATTCTTGTTTTCCTCGCAATAATTACAGGGCTTCATTTCACAAAAAAAAAAGTGGAGGTTAATTGCGGAAACTTCTTATTGCTGTCAGATAGTGTGTACATCCAGCATCGCATGCAATGGCGCTGTTACACCTGTATAAGTACTAGTTTAGATAGCCAGCCCATAAATTAATTTTTCTCGCATTTGATATACCCCTGAGCATCATCAACCTTAATGCGGACATGACTTGCGAGACCATTCATTCTCATTGAGGCGAAGGACGTTTAATTAATACGTGGGCCACCTTGCTGAGAGCGCCATCGAAACAGTTCAGAACGCTCATTTCGGCTTTCAGGTGTTTGTTTTGCAGACGATTGCTATCAACAGTGCTCCCACGAGAATTTAACATTACCGCTTGTGACCCGGCAGTTGATCAGACCAGTAGTTCATGCAAATCAGGGTATACGGCCACATCATTCCAGATGAGTGTTGAGAAGAAATCTTTACATAATCCAAGTATAGTTACATTTCAGCATTTCCGAAACCATTGTGTTTTGGCAGTATTATTTTGTTTAATGTTCCGGATGTATTAAGTGATGCTTTATGATGGAGCGGCTCATCTAAAGTCTCCTGCGCAATTCTGTCAAATCGCCTAGATTATCTGCAAAGGCAGACATAACTTGCGATAAACTGCAATGTAATTAGTGAATTGAAAACGTCCTAATTTCATTTGTAATTCTTCGGGACGCATGTTCTAACCATGGAGTCTACGCCAAGTTGTAATGAAGTTAGAACCATTAGCGTGAATTTTTTTAGCACGGATGTCTTGAAGTAGGCGGTGAAAACAACGAATGTCTTGCTCTCGTGCATTGCCACTTTCGCAGTGAATCTTCCGTTCGGACGGGAATTTGCCCATTGTAAGCTATATTATCCAAACTTTCTACCTTAACTTTCGCTAGTAGTGTAAACTTCCACCTTGTACCTTGGGAGATTTGCATCGCAAGAATGAGCAGTAATCACCACCGTATCGCGAAAGAGCGGGTAAGCGGCGGGCGCAGAAAAACGGTAGTTCCTCGGCCGCGGAGCAAGCGAGTCCTTGCCGTGGCGTCACATCGCCGCGACTGCCGCGCCGCCAGTGTTCGTTCTCGGGGCTATATTGTCCATGGTGATAACTGGACGGCGCACTGCGAATGCTTGCCGCTGTTCTGGTTTCATTTGACGCCGGTAGTACAGGCTCGTCCAACGGCACAGCGTGGCCGCGCTTGAGGAGCGCCTGCATCCGTCGCGGCCGCGCATCGAAGCTAAGCTGCGCAGGCGCACATAGCACAGGGGTGCTTGGCGTTGTCTGCTACCGCGCTGGAGCGTGCCCCGCATGCATTGCTGTGAAATACAACAAGAGCGGCGCGTCCCTGTGCGCCTCTGCGCCGCCGTGACGGATTCATTGGCGCTCCTCGGAGCGTGGCCACGCTGTGCCGTGTTCACCCTAAGAGTGGACGAGCCTGTGCAGTCGGACCTCATTGTAGCATTGTAATAGTGTCAAATTTGACATGAAAATAGTTTCATTATATGTGACATTTATTCTAAGAGAGGTGATGCTGATATCACTATGAGTGTCAAGCATTTTAGGTGTACTTCGCTATGTCAGCCTAACCACTATGGTTTGGAGACGCTGCACCTCAGGTGCACAGATTCTGTCCCAGGTACTGCACAGGGTTCCTAACTGGTTCTTGACGAAGTGGCGCTCGAAGTATAGTTGATTCCCCATGTGCATTGTCTGACATATATATGGTCCATTATTCGGCACTTTCGTCAAGAGGCCTACCTTTAAGCGGGAAGAAGAAGAAGTCTCAGTGTCGCCGTGAAAGCGAAGCAGTGAATGCGATAGCAACAAACTGAAATTCTGTACGAAGTAAGACTAGCAGCTAACTCCTTTAGCATCCCACCTGACGTAACTCAACAAAACACTCGCGTAAGGAAACGCGGCCGCTGCAGCGAGCGAAGCGGCCTTCGTGCTGTCTATTGCTTCAGCGCAAACCGAGTGGTGAGAACGCAGCGCTTACAAAAGGCATGAGCTGTTTGCTCATCCATGACAAGATAGAGCGCGCGCGACCCCGCCCGGCCACTCCACTTACCCCTTCCCCCCTCGGGAGCTTCCATGGGCCTTTCGGGCTATGGAAGACGGCCGGCGCGTTCCTTCTCCGCTTGAGCCGCGATCGTCGGCTGCCCTGGGGTGATGTTATCACCCATGGATTTTATACGGAAACTCCCGGCGACAGCGAAAGTGCGCCTGGAGTGTCCATATAATTGCTATCGCAATAAAAGTGTCGACGCTGCATAACCCAGTTGAAAAGGAACGTTGTGCTAGGAGATATGAGAAAGCAGATGTACTCTGTTAGGCCTCTTTCGAAAATTCCTGCGGCAATATATGCTCAACAACGGTGATCACCGATTCCAGAGCAGTTCGTTATCGAGCTTTCATTAAAGCCAACTCTGGCTGAGGTTGAGAATGCTAGCCAATTAGTTTCGCGATTTCGGAAGCATATTTTCTAGCGACAATGAAGGCAGTAAGAAATAAGATTTGAGAAAATAATAGACAAGAAGGTCTCGGCCTGCATGTCTGCCGGCAACAAACTCTTGCGGTTTATTGGAGTACATGGTGCGACCTCAACCCGGTGGATGGGAGCAGCGGATGACAACTTCATCTTCTTCAGAGACCGTGTGATGCCGCGCTGGCGGGCTTCTATGTGCACGTCATTTCGGTCACCCCAGGTGCCTTTCCCGGGACGTAGAAAACGTTGTCATTGTAACCCGCAAGTTGAATGCTGTCGGCTGCGCTCTCCTGCTGCGAGCATACAGGGTCCGAAGAAGTCGATGTGTCGCTTATGGAGAGGTGGCCTGGAGCAGTACCGGAAGGCCCTGGCTCAGCTTGTAGCGTCGCCTGAGAAGGGTCTCCCATCTTCGCCCCCGTAGTACTTTCACCGAAGCTCAACATCGACAGCTGGGAACGGACCTTGCGTAAACGCTTACGGTGGCGCCTGCGGCGTCGGCGGCGCTTCTTAGACCTCGCTGGTGCATGTTGGCCTTCGTTGTTTGGGTTCATCTTCGACTTCTTAGCAGCCGGAGGCAGGTCGTCTTCATCGGGATCCTGCTGCGGTTCCTTGTTGTCCATCTCCATAATGTGCCTTGTCGTTCGAGCTAACGGCAACTGATTAGCGTCAGGAGCCTCGATGGGCCGTTCACGTGCACTGTGAAGGGAACGTCACGTCTTGTTCCGCTCAGTGCAAATGGCACATACCCACTACAAAGGCCACGTACCGGAACTTGATAGGCCAGTGTTCTTCTTCTTTCTTACCCAACACTGCACTTGCACACAATTTCACACAATAAGTTGTTGAACAAACGCACATATATAAACCCGCTAGCGTATCATAAATTCTGCCCCGAGCCCGGGTCATCAAACTGCAGGACACTCAGTAAAAGTTTTTACCAACCAAAACCTCGAAGGAGAAGCATATTGTAGCTGGGTCAGGCAACCCTGCATGGGTCAGTTGCCACCACCACCGAAATTCGAGAACGACTGTGCACTTAGAGTTAGGTCACGTTAAAGAAACCTAAATGGTCAAAATTAATCCGGAGTCGTCCACCACGCCGTACCTCGTGATCATGTCGCGGTTTTGGTTGGTAAAACCGCGATATGAAAGGGAACGGAGCGGCTCATGCGATGACGTGCGGCACTGATATGGTGATGAGCATCACTGATGCGATGAGGGCGTCCAATGAAAATGGAGAAAGCAGGCAAGTGCGTCCAATCAGAAGTCGCGAAAGTTGCTCGATCAGCGACGAAAACTCGATTTGGTGTGCAAAGAACGCCATTCGCTTTAGAACATAACAAAGCAATATCGACAACAGGAGGAGGCTGCGGCAAGAAAAGTCCGGAAACTACTCAACATAAAGTTGTAACGGAATGCCAGACTACCCACCCAACAAGACCCGTGGAAGGCGTGTATCTTTGAGAGGTTGTATATTTCAAAGTGGGTGGAGGTGTAAAATGGCCAGTGCTTGATAAAAGCAAGAAACCTTCAGAATACTGGCGAAAAAAATAGGGGGCGGGGGAGTGACTTATAGAACCAGCGTCGTTACAGACTTATATAACCGTTCATCATAGAAACAGAATCTTGAATAAAGAAAAAAAAAATTACCGACGCTTACAATACTCCCTAATGCGAAATTTGAGTGCAGTGGTAAACTTGTTCTCAATTTGCGGCAACGTTAACAGCGGCGATAAGCTTAGGCCTATACGTCGCGAACGGCTCTGCTTCGGCGGCGCATATTGCAAATACTATGGCGCCATCTCGTATCGTGCTACACTATGCTTTCCTCCTCACCCTTTCGCCATTCTCTCCGCGCTCCACGTTCGCCTTTATCTTTCGCTGGGTTCGTTCTCTCGATTACGACGGACGAGGTACGCCGACGCTCAACGCAGGAACGGGCGCTTTAAGGCCTGAACACACGTACGCGTTGCAGCGCGTCAACGCGTGACTTTCTGACGCGGCGTCGCGCCTTCTCCCTATGGGGAGAGAGGGCGCGCGGCTACGCGAAGCTGCGCGCCCTCCCTCTCCATAGGGAGAGGGTGCGACGCCGCGTCAAAAAGTCACGCGTTGACGCGCTGCAACGCGTACGTGTGTTCGGGCCTTAAGAGCTGCGCTCTAAAAAGTAGAAAAAGGGGTAGCATACCGGAGTGCCAGAGAGGAAAAAAAAAGGAAACAAACTGTGTAACTTTCGGTTAACGTCCCGTTTCAAAGCGGATGCTAGTAATCCCCATCGTCATAATCCCCCCATCATTTCCTATATAACTTTTTCCTTCCTCCGTGCCGGAAATTGAACCTTCGCACACGTACTTAGCAGCGCAATACTTCTGTTGCTACAGGCAACAACGACGTTCATGCGTGAAACAATTAAATGCAACAATTAAAGGCAACAGTGAAATGTGGCAACGTGAAATGACAAGTGACCTTGATAAAAGATCAGATTGCCATGTCAGCAACGGCTGATCGCAAGCCCACAATTGAGAGAGCATCAATTGTTGGAAAACGGCGCAGAGAGAGAGAGACAGAGAAAGCTCTTTAATGAAAAACTGAGAATTCTGCCGGCGTATATAAAGGCGCCTAAATGCTCCTCTGTGTAGGGATTGAGGACAGAAAGGTCCTAGGAGGAGGAGGGCAGGAAAGGAGAAGGGAAAAAAAGAAAATATTGATCGTGGTACGTGCATGTCACTACGTAATGGTTCCGATGTAAGTTACTTTACAGTTTTTCAATTTACAAATATGCATGTGTCCGGCGCCCCTTGGAAGGCCTTATGTGTACTATCGCGCTCAGTATGAGCTACATCACGCGAGCGCGTGGCCGAGCGCTCTGCAAGGTTGTACAGTGGCGCCGATCATGGCATGTTTTCGAGTTATCGGGAGAGAGTTTGGCTGTAGTAGTAGTAGTAGTAGTAGTAGTAGTAGTAGTAGTAGTAGTAGTAGTAGTAGTAGTAGTAGTAGTAATAGTAGTAGTGGTTCTTGGGGAAAAGGAAAAGGGCGCTAATTTCTGTCTGCCTATAGGCGACACGGCTAAGCGCCCTGTAGGGGTAGGGGGATGGGAATAAAAGAAAAGTAGAGAGAAAAGAGAAAGAAGTGAGAGACAGTCGGCAAGCAAGAACGACGAAGAGAGAAGAAGACAGGAAAGATGGGGAGCCGGTCACAAGAGTTCAGGGACGGGACCACGATTCAGCCAAGGGCACGATGCACGTCGGTGACGAGGCGGCGAAGGCCCCGTCGATGAGAGGCGCACGGCATGGCGGTCGTGGCAGCCGTCACGGGTCGTCGATTAGCGAGAGGCACGAGGAGATTTTCCAGGGCGTCGCGGACGATGCGACCGTTCTTCATGAAATCCAGCGAGCAACTCAGAGTTTGGCCGTTTGGCTGTCCCTGCGAGCGCGCATCGCCTCCACTCGCTTTCACCCTCGCCCTCGTTTTGCCCTGCGGTGATATCAGCCTCGAAAATGATAACTTCGAGGGTGAAAGCAAGCAAGTGGGGCGATGCGCGCTCGCACGAGCAGCCAAACTCTCCCGATAACTCGAAAATATGCCATGATCGGCGCCACTGTACAACCTTGCAGAGCGCTCGGCCACGCGCTCGCGTGATGTAGCTCAAGCCCATACTGAGCGCGGTGGTACATCCCGCATGTCTGTACGCTCGCCGACGACGTGTTTCTCGCGAGCTATGCCGCCGCCACTGAAATTTGTTTCTAGAAGCTTCGCTTAAAATGAAAGGCACGTCGGAAGTGAATTACACCGAACGCATGCTATTCGCCCTAGCCTATATATATATAGTTACTCAGGCTATTTCTTTATTTTCTTCTTTACTAACCAATTAATTCTGTTTAATGACCTATATTCTTAATTATTGGCTGAAGACCCAAAGTATGGTCTCGGGGTTGTAGAGCACCTTCAGAAACCACGGTCTGAATTGTTTCCTGTACGATACGGCTCACGTATTCCTTTTTTTTTTTTTCCGCGCGTGGAATAGAAAGCATTTGAAATATGAAGAAAGCCACGTTACGGACCGCTTGCGCACATGCTATCGTGCTATACCCTCAAGCGTACAGTTGGACAGTCACAGCGGTAATGCGGGCTGGTTGGTTGCTAGAACTAGCGCTCATCCTGTCTTCGTTCTCAGGATTCGCAGTCCTGTTTTTGGTCTCAGTCTTCAGAAGTGGATACAAGAATACTTTGCTTACAGTGTGGTGCCACCTATCAACAAGGTAACAAACATGCAGTGCAGCGTTGTTTAAAGCAACACACGGGTGAAGGACGACGTTGAGAGCGGGGCTGCCGATCGAATTTCGCCAGCTGGGGTCCACTAACGTAGATATCCACATATTCCATCAATCAATCAATCACGTTTAATCTCCGCAAAATGCGTTAGCTGAGGACGAGATTGAGCCCCCAACGCGGCCGGTACTTGGTCGTAGTTCACGATAGCCGTGGAGCGAGCGCAGCCCCGAAAGACTGAATGATTGCTCGCAAGATTCGTACAGCTCTTTTAGGGGCGAATCACCTTAGCGTCTCGGCTTGTCGGCGGTGCATCGTCGTCTGCTGTCGCCGCGTTCATCGTCGTGACCCATTTGCTTGCTTGCGACGTCGTGTCCTGTCCAATTGCTTGAGCGCAAGAGAGGGCGCCACTGCCTCAGCGCTCGCCGTGTGGCGAGGGAGGGCGAACGGCGCGCGTTGACTATGAAAACGCTCTTTCTGCCATCAACGCTGAAGTACCAGCTCGCGACGAACGAGAACGCGCCCCATCGCCCGCGAGAAATAACGCCGACGCAGGCAGCGTCTGCTAGCGAGTCTCTTGGAAACAAACAAACAAAAAAAAAAAAAACGACTGCCTGCACTGCACCTTTCACCGGCCACCCCGTATATATAGGCACTGGATCTTGACCTGAATGTAGGGCCGCTGGGCGATTTCTCTTGTGCGTAGTTGAACAATAAAGATTCGCAGCGTGCACGTTAACTAAAAGCGGACTGCGGGTCTCTGTGTCTAATCTTTCTTCTGTCTCTCATCGCCCATTAGGAGTGATCTTGCTATGGGAAACACCGGCGCACACTGCATGCTTCGGCCTTCCACAGGTTTTACGTTAGTTGAGCTGAAACACTTCTCTACATGCTTCGCCCCTCCCCAAATTTTTCTGACAAAATGTAAGGCGTTTTCGTCTAATGTGTCATTTATTACGAAGGCCCTGATATTATTCACTTCTAGAAGAGGACGTCGCGACCTCACACGACACGCCGCCTATAACGTTATGGGTTTCATACACTACAAAAACACCGATGGATACTATATACAAGCGAAATTGCGGGAGTTTCGACAGAAAAAGACATGCACTAACATTTCGCTAACCTTCGTGCGCAGGGTGCTTCACCACGTATTTTCACGAAAACTTCGCGTCTCGCAAGAAGGAATCAAGTTTATCTGGTCACGGACGGCCTGGTTTGTTCACGGATTCACGAAACGTGAAAAATCGCAGTGTTTCTTTCCAACCAACGCGTTGACAATCGGGCTAGCACAGCCGAACTAGGGAGCGGCTGCCTGTTTGTTGTCTGCTAACAATCCTCCTGACATCCGCTAGGTGACGTTACACTCTATGGGCATTCCGAATACAAATAAACTGCTGCTGCATTCCACCAAGACGGAATGTACTACGGTACTTAATGTCCAATCGAGACGAAATTTCCACTATTGGACATTTCGTATCAGACATTCAGGCCGCAAGGGGTTGCAGGCGTGGCATGAAGGCGTACCTGTGCAGTTTGCATCGTGCGTAATGCGTGGTTCACGTTCTGGCGCCGGCGCCGGAACGTTAGGGAATGCGTTCCTATCGAGGCAACATTGAAATGTGGCAACGTGAAATTACAAGTGACTTCTATAAAAGATCAGACTGCCATATCAGGAACGGCTGATCGTCGACAAGCCAACGATCGAGAGAGCATCAATTATTGGAAAACTGCGCATACAATTACGCATGGGACTGGCACATTTTCGAGGACCGCATTTCTGTACAATCGCCGGCGCCGGTTTTCTTTTTTAGCGAACGCCAACGCCACCACCAAATATAATAGAATAAATAAGATAAAAATATGTAACTCATAACAAGCTTCGCTTGACAAAAATTCAAGTCGCGTGGACAGCTTCCACGCGACTTGAAAATCGCTGAGGTCGTTGACGTCTTTGAAAGTGACAACAAAAATTCACCAATGAATTATACACACACTTCACTCCTGTGAGATGCGTATCATCGGATCCCGTATGTACGATGTTTTTGAAGAAGAAAACTGTTTGAGACGAAAATTCCAGAAAATGCCTCATTTTCATGCGAAGCGCTACTAGTTTGGATAAGAACAGATTTACATTTTAACCTATCTATAATGAACCCCTTTTCATTGCGTGTTGAGCACTGGACCATACCCAGAGACCATATAGCGAAATTCAGGGAAGAGGTACATTGTTACGGGATTTTCTATGATTATTAAATGTGCATGTAGTGGGATATATCCTTAGCGGTGTCTGGGTATTTGTCTATGAGAAAGACGCAGAAGAAGAAGAAGACGCCCTGATCTGCGTGCCGTGCTTCCGAGGTTTCGTCTCACGAAGAGAGCTGCGTGAAGTACCGTCATGGATACGATAGGAGAAGACCTGACGAAGGTCCTTGACCAGCTGGGAAAGATGCTCCCCATGAAGACTGCCTTCAGCCTCAGCACGCAGGGCAAGACGCTCCCTTTGAAGACTTGCTTCAGTCCCGGCACGCAGGACAAGATGCTGGCCCTGAAGACTGCCTTCAGCCTCGGCACCCAGGGCAATACGCTGCCCCTGAAGTCTGCGTTCAACCTCGGCATGCAGGGCAACACGCTGCCCCTGAAGACTGCCTTCAGCCTCGGCACGCAGGGCAAGACGCTTCCCCTGAAGACTGCCTTCAGCCTCGGCACGCAGGGCAATACGCATCCCCTAAAGACTGCCTTCAGCCTCGGCGCGCAGGGTAAGACGCTGCCCCTGAAGACTGCCTTCAGCCTGGGCAGGCAGGGCAAGACGCTTCCCCTGAAGACTGCCTTCAGCCTCGGCACGCAGGGCAAGACGCTTCCCCTGAAGACTGCCTTCAGCCTGGGCAGGCAGGGCAAGAAGCTTCCCCTGAAGACTGCCTTCAGCCTCGGCACGCAGGGTAAGACGCTGCCCCTGAAGACTGCCTTCAGCCTCGGCACGCAGGGCAAGACGCTTCCCCTGAAGACTGCCTTCAGCCTGGGCAGGCAGGGCAACACGCTGCCCCTGAAGACTGCCTTCAACCTGGGCAGGCAGGGCAAGACGCTTCCCCTGAAGACTGCCTTCAGCCTCGGCACGCAGGGCAAGACGCTTCCCCTGAAGCCTGTCTTCAGCCTCAGCATGCAGGGCAACACGCTTCACCTGAAGACTGCCTTCAGCCTGGGCCGGCAGGGAAGACGCTTCCCCTGAAGACTGCCTTCAGCCTCGGCACGCAGGGCAAGACGCTTCCCCTGAAGACTGCCTTCAGCCTCGGCACGCAGGGCAAGACGCTGCCCCTGAAGACTGCCTTCAGCCTGGGCAGGCAGGGCAAGACGCTTCCCCTGAAGACTGCCTTCAGCCTCGACACGCAGGGCAAGACGCTTCCCCTGAAGACTGCCTTCAGCCTCGGCACGCAGGGCAAGACGCTTCCCCTGAAGACTGCCTTCAGCCTCGGCACGCTGGGCAAGACGCTTCCCCTGAAGACTGCCTTCAGCCTCGGCACGCAGGGCAAGACGCTGCCCCTGAAGACTGCCTTCAGCCTCGGCACGCAGGGCATGACGCTTCCCCTGAAGACTGCCTTCAGCCTGGGCAGGCAGGGCAACACGCTGCCCCTGAAGACTGCCTTCAACCTGGGCAGGCAGGGCAAGACGCTTCCCCTGAAGACTGCCTTCAGCCTCGGCACGCAGGGCAAGACGCTTCCCCTGAAGACTGCCTTCAGCCTCGGCACGCAGGGCAAGACGCTTCCCCTGAAGACTGCCTTCAGCCTGGGCAGGCAGGGCAACACGCTGCCCCTGAAGACTGCCTTCAACCTGGGCAGG